>NW_027617027.1:0-156343 GCF_964187855.1 Myxine glutinosa
CTTGTATTAGTGTGGAAAAACCACTTTTCGCACTTGTGTTAGTGTTGAAAAACCACTTTTCGCACTTGTGATAGTGTTGAAAAACCACTTTTCGCACTTGTGATAGTTGAAAAACCACTTTTCGCACTTGTGTTGGTGCAGGAAACCACTTTTGCACTTGTATTAGTGTGGAAAAAACACTTTTTGCACTTGTGATAGTGTTGAAAAAACACTTTTCGCACATGTGTTAGTGTTGAAAAACCACTTTTCGCACTTGTGTTTGTGCAGGAAACCACTTTTGCACTTGTATTAGTGTGGAAAAAACCACTTTTCGCACTTGTGTTGGTGAAGGAAACCACTTTTGCACTTGTGCTAGTGTTGAAAAACCACTTTTCGCACTTGTGTTGGTGTTGAAAAACCACTTTTCGCACTTGTGTTAGTGTTGAAAAACCACTTTTCGCACTTGTGTTGGTGCAGGAAACCACTCGTGCACTTGTATTAGTGTGGAAAAACCACTTTTCGCACTTGTGTTAGTGTTGAAAAACCACTTTTCGCACTTGTGTTAGGGTTGAAAAACCACTTTTCGCACTTGTGTTGGTGCAGGAAACCACTTTTGCACTTGTATTAGTGTGGAAAAACCACTTTTCGTACTTGTGTTAGTGTTGAAAAACCACTTTTCGCACTTGTGTTAGTGTTGAAAAACCACTTTTGCACTTGTATTACTGTTGAAAAACCACGTTTCGCACTTGTGTTAGTGTTGAAAAACCACTTTTCGCACTTTTGTTAGTGTTGAAAACCACTTTTCGCACTTGTGTTGGTGCAGGAAACCACTTTTGCACTTGTATTATTGTGGAAAAAACACTTTTTGCACTTGTGATAGTGTTGAAAAACCACTTTTCGCACTTGTGTTGGTGCAGGAAACCACTTTTGCACTTGTATTAGTGTGGCAAAACCACTTTTCGCACTTGTGTTGGTGCAGGAAACCACTTTTGCACTTGTATTTGTGTGGAAAAAACACTTTTTGCACTTGTGATAGTGTTGAAAAACCACTTTTCGCACTTGTGTTAGTGTTGAAAAACCACTTTTCGCACGTGTGTTGGTGCAGGAAACCACTTTTGCACTTGTATTAGTGTGGAAAAACCACTTTTCGCACTTGTGTTGGTGTTGAAAAACCACTTTTCGCACTTGTGTTGGTGCAGGAAACCACTTTTGCACTTGTATTAGTATGGAAAAACCACTTTTCGCACTTGTGTTGGTGTGGAAAAACCACTTTTGCACTTGTATTTGTGTTGAAAAACCACTTTTCACACTTTTGTTGGTGCAGGAAACCACTTTTGCACTTGTATTTGTGTGGAAAAAACACTTTTTGCACTTGTGATAGTGTTGAAAAACCACTTTTTGCACTTGTGATAGTGTTGAAAAACCACTTTTCGCACTTGTGTTGGTGCAGGAAACCACTTTTGTACTTGTGTTGGTGCAGGAAACCACTTTTGCACTTGTATTAGTGTGGAAAAACCACTTTTCGCACTTGTGGTAGTGTTGAAAAACCACTTTTCGCACTTGTGTTAGTGTTGAAAAACCACTTTTCGCACTTGTGTTGGTGCAGGAAACCACTTTTGCACTTGTATTAGTGTGGAAAAACCACTTTTCGCACTTGGGTTAGTGTTTAAAAACCACTTTTCGCACTTGTGTTAGTGTTGAAAGACCACTTTTCGCACTTGTGTTAGTGTTGAAAAACCACTTTTCGCACTTGTGATAGTGTTGAAAAACCACTTTTCGCACTTGTGTTGGTACAGGAAACCACTTTTGCACTTGTATTAGTGTGGAAAAAACACTTTTTGCACTTGTGATAGTGTTGAAAAAACACTTTTCGCACATGTGTTAATGTTGAAAAACCACTTTTCGCACTTGTGTTTGTGCAGGAAACCACTTTTGCACTTGTATTAGTGTGGAAAAAACCACTTTTCGCACTTGTGTTGGTGAAGGAAACCACTTTTGCACTTGTGCTAGTGTTGAAAAACCACTTTTCGCACTTGTGTTGGTGTTGAAAAACCACTTTTCGCACTTGTGTTAGTGTTGAAAAACCACTTTTCGCACTTGTGTTGGTGCAGGAAACCACTCGTGCACTTGTATTAGTGTGGAAAAACCACTTTTCGCAATTGTGTTAGTGTTGAAAAACCACTTTTCGCACTTGTGTTAGGGTTGAAAAACCACTTTTCGCACTTGTGTTGGTGCAGGAAACCACTTTTGCACTTGTATTAGTGTGGCAAAACCACTTTTCGCACTTGTGTTGGTGCAGGAAACCACTTTTGCACTTGTATTTGTGTGGAAAAAACACTTTTTGCACTTGTGATAGTGTTGAAAAACCACTTTTCGCACTTGTGTTGGTGCAGGAAACCACTTTTGCACTTGTATTAGTGTGGCAAAACCACTTTTCGCACTTGTGTTGGTGCAGGAAACCACTTTTGCACTTGTATTTGTGTGGAAAAAACACTTTTTGCACTTGTGATAGTGTTGAAAAACCACTTTTCGCACTTGTGTTAGTGTTGAAAAACCACTTTTCGCATGTGTGTTGGTGCAGGAAACCACTTTTGCACTTGTATTAGTGTGGAAAAACCACTTTTCGCACTTGTGTTAGTGTTGAAAAACCACTTTTCGCACTTGTGTTGGTGCAGGAAACCACTTTTGCACTTGTATTAGTGTGGAAAAACCACTTTTCGCACTTGTGTTAGTGTTGAAAAACCACTTTTCGCACTTGTGTTAGTGTTGAAAAACCACTTTTCGCACTTGTGTTGGTGCAGGAAACCACTTTTGCACTTGTATTAGTGTGGAAAAACCACTTTTCGCACTTGTGTTGGTGAAGGAAACCACTTTTGCACTTGTGCTAGTGTTGAAAAACCACTTTTCGCACTTGTGTTGGTGTTGAAAAACCACTTTTCGCACTTGTGTTAGTGTTGAAAAACCACTTTTCGCACTTGTGTTAGGGTTGAAAAACCACTTTTCGCACTTGTGTTGGTGCAGGAAACCACTTTTGCACTTGTATTAGTGTGGAAAAACCACTTTTCATACTTGTGTTAGTGTTGAAAAACCACTTTTCGCACTTGTGTTAGTGTTGAAAAACCACTTTTGCACTTGTATTACTGTTGAAAAACCACGTTTCGCACTTGTGTTAGTGTTGAAAAACCACTTTTCGCACTTTTGTTAGTGTTGAAAACCACTTTTCGCACTTGTGTTGGTGCAGGAAACCACTTTTGCACTTGTATTATTGTGGAAAAAACACTTTTTGCACTTGTGATAGTGTTGAAAAACCACTTTTCGCACTTGTGTTGGTGCAGGAAACCACTTTTGCACTTGTATTAGTGTGGCAAAACCACTTTTCGCACTTGTGTTGGTGCAGGAAACCACTTTTGCACTTGTATTTGTGTGGAAAAAACACTTTTTGCACTTGTGATAGTGTTGAAAAACCACTTTTCGCACTTGTGTTAGTGTTGAAAAACCACTTTTCGCACGTGTGTTGGTGCAGGAAACCACTTTTGCACTTGTATTAGTGTGGAAAAACCACTTTTCGCACTTGTGTTGGTGTTGAAAAACCACTTTTCGCACTTGTGTTGGTGCAGGAAACCACTTTTGCACTTGTATTAGTATGGAAAAACCACTTTTCGCACTTGTGTTGGTGTGGAAAAACCACTTTTGCACTTGTATTTGTGTTGAAAAACCACTTTTCACACTTTTGTTGGTGCAGGAAACCACTTTTGCACTTGTATTTGTGTGGAAAAAACACTTTTTGCACTTGTGATAGTGTTGAAAAACCACTTTTTGCACTTGTGATAGTGTTGAAAAACCACTTTTCGCACTTGTGTTGGTGCAGGAAACCACTTTTGTACTTGTGTTGGTGCAGGAAACCACTTTTGCACTTGTATTAGTGTGGAAAAACCACTTTTCGCACTTGTGGTAGTGTTGAAAAACCACTTTTCGCACTTGTGTTAGTGTTGAAAAACCACTTTTCGCACTTGTGTTGGTGCAGGAAACCACTTTTGCACTTGTATTAGTGTGGAAAAACCACTTTTCGCACTTGTGTTAGTGTTTAAAAACCACTTTTCGCACTTGTGTTAGTGTTGAAAGACCACTTTTCGCACTTGTGTTAGTGTTGAAAAACCACTTTTCGCACTTGTGATAGTGTTGAAAAACCACTTTTCGCACTTGTGTTGGTACAGGAAACCACTTTTGCACTTGTATTAGTGTGGAAAAAACACTTTTTGCACTTGTGATAGTGTTGAAAAAACACTTTTCGCACATGTGTTAATGTTGAAAAACCACTTTTCGCACTTGTGTTTGTGCAGGAAACCACTTTTGCACTTGTATTAGTGTGGAAAAAACCACTTTTCGCACTTGTGTTGGTGAAGGAAACCACTTTTGCACTTGTGCTAGTGTTGAAAAACCACTTTTCGCACTTGTGTTGGTGTTGAAAAACCACTTTTCGCACTTGTGTTAGTGTTGAAAAACCACTTTTCGCACTTGTGTTGGTGCAGGAAACCACTCGTGCACTTGTATTAGTGTGGAAAAACCACTTTTTGCAATTGTGTTAGTGTTGAAAAACCACTTTTCGCACTTGTGTTAGGGTTGAAAAACCACTTTTCGCACTTGTGTTGGTGCAGGAAACCACTTTTGCACTTGTATTAGTGTGGCAAAACCACTTTTCGCACTTGTGTTGGTGCAGGAAACCACTTTTGCACTTGTATTTGTGTGGAAAAAACACTTTTTGCACTTGTGATAGTGTTGAAAAACCACTTTTCGCACTTGTGTTGGTGCAGGAAACCACTTTTGCACTTGTATTAGTGTGGCAAAACCACTTTTCGCACTTGTGTTGGTGCAGGAAACCACTTTTGCACTTGTATTTGTGTGGAAAAAACACTTTTTGCACTTGTGATAGTGTTGAAAAACCACTTTTCGCACTTGTGTTAGTGTTGAAAAACCACTTTTCGCATGTGTGTTGGTGCAGGAAACCACTTTTGCACTTGTATTAGTGTGGAAAAACCACTTTTCGCACTTGTGTTAGTGTTGAAAAACCACTTTTCGCACTTGTGTTGGTGCAGGAAACCACTTTTGCACTTGTATTAGTGTGGAAAAACCACTTTTCGCACTTGTGTTAGTGTTGAAAAACCACTTTTCGCACTTGTGTTAGTGTTGAAAAACCACTTTTCGCACTTGTGTTGGTGCAGGAAACCACTTTTGCACTTGTATTAGTGTGGAAAAACCACTTTTCGCACTTGTGTTGGTGAAGGAAACCACTTTTGCACTTGTGCTAGTGTTGAAAAACCACTTTTCGCACTTGTGTTGGTGTTGAAAAACCACTTTTCGCACTTGTGTTAGTGTTGAAAAACCACTTTTCGCACTTGTGTTAGTGTTGAAAAACCACTTTTCGCACTTGTGTTAGTGTTGAAAAACCACTTTTCGCACTTGTGTTAGTGTTGAAAAACCACTTTTCGCACTTGTGTTGGTACAGGAAACCACTTTTCGCACTTGTGTTAGTGTTGAAAAACCACCTTTCGCACTTGTGTTGGTGCAGGAAACCACTCGTGCACTTGTATTAGTGTGGAAAAACCACTTTTCGCACTTGTGTTAGTGTTGAAAAACCACTTTTCGCACTTGTGTTAGGGATGAAAAACCACTTTTCGCACTTGTGTTGGTGCAGGAAACCACTTTTGCACTTGTATTAGTGTGGAAAAAACACTTTTCGCACTTGTGTTAGTGTTGAAAAACCACTTTTCGCACTTGTGTTGGTGCAGGAAACCACTCGTGCACTTGTATTAGTGTGGAAAAACCACTTTTCGCACTTGTGTTAGTGTTTAAAAACCACTTTTCGCACTTGTGTTAGTGTTGAAAAACCACTTTTCGCAGTTGTGATAGTGTTGAAAAACCACTTTTCGCACTTGTGATAGTTGAAAAACCACTTTTCGCACTTGTGTTGGTGCAGGAAACCACTTTTGCACTTGTATTAGTGTGGAAAAAACACTTTTTGCACTTGTGATAGTGTTGAAAAAACACTTTTCGCACATGTGTTAGTGTTAAAAAACCACTTTTCGCACTTGTGTTTGTGCAGGAAACCACTTTTGCACTTGTATTAGTGTGGAAAAAACCACTTTTCGCACTTGTGTTGGTGAAGGAAACCACTTTTGCACTTGTGCTAGTGTTGAAAAACCACTTTTCGCACTTGTGTTGGTGTTGAAAAACCACTTTTCGCACTTGTGTTAGTGTTGAAAAACCACTTTTCGCACTTGTGTTGGTGCAGGAAACCACTCGTGCACTTGTATTAGTTTGGAAAAACCACTTTTCGCAATTGTGTTAGTGTTGAAAAACCACTTTTCGCACTTGTGTTAGGGTTGAAAAACCACTTTTCGCACTTGTGTTGGTGCAGGAAACCACTTTTGCACTTGTATTAGTGTGGAAAAACCACTTTTCGTACTTGTGTTAGTGTTGAAAAACCGCTTTTCGCACTTGTGTTAGTGTTGAAAAACCACTTTTGCACTTGTATTACTGTTGAAAAACCACTTTTCGCACTTGTGTTAGTGTTGAAAAACCACTTTTCGCACTTTTGTTAGTGTTGAAAACCACTTTTCGCACTTGTGTTGGTGCAGGAAACCACTTTTGCACTTGTATTATTGTGGAAAAAACACTTTTTGCACTTGTGATAGTGTTGAAAAACCACTTTTCGCACTTGTGTTGGTGCAGGAAACCACTTTTGCACTTGTATTAGTGTGGCAAAACCACTTTTCGCACTTGTGTTGGTGCAGGAAACCACTTTTGCACTTGTATTTGTGTGGAAAAAACACTTTTTGCACTTGTGATAGTGTTGAAAAACCACTTTTCGCACTTGTGTTAGTGTTGAAAAACCACTTTTCGCACGTGTGTTGGTGCAGGAAACCACTTTTGCACTTGTATTAGTGTGGAAAAACCACTTTTCGCACTTGTGTTAGTGTTGAAAAACCACTTTTCGCACTTGTGTTGGTGCAGGAAACCACTTTTGCACTTGTATTAGTGTGGAAAAACCACTTTTCGCACTTGTGTTAGTGTTGAAAAACCATTTTCGCACTTGTGATAGTGTTGAAAAACCACTTTTCGCACTTGTGATAGTTGAAAAACCACTTTTCGCACTTGTGTTGGTGCAGGAAACCACTTTTGCACTTGTATTAGTGTGGAAAAAACACTTTTTGCACTTGTGATAGTGTTGAAAAAACACTTTTCGCACATGTGTTAGTGTTGAAAAACCACTTTTCGCACTTGTGTTTGTGCAGGAAACCACTTTTGCACTTGTATTAGTGTGGAAAAAACCACTTTTCGCACTTGTGTTGGTGAAGGAAACCACTTTTGCACTTGTGCTAGTGTTGAAAAACCACTTTTCGCACTTGTGTTGGTGTTGAAAAACCACTTTTCGCACTTGTGTTAGTGTTGAAAAACCACTTTTCGCACTTGTGTTGGTGCAGGAAACCACTCGTGCACTTGTATTAGTGTGGAAAAACCACTTTTCGCACTTGTGTTAGTGTTGAAAAACCACTTTTCGCACTTGTGTTAGGGTTGAAAAACCACTTTTCGCACTTGTGTTGGTGCAGGAAACCACTTTTGCACTTGTATTAGTGTGGAAAAACCACTTTTCGTACTTGTGTTAGTGTTGAAAAACCACTTTTCGCACTTGTGTTAGTGTTGAAAAACCACTTTTGCACTTGTATTACTGTTGAAAAACCACGTTTCGCACTTGTGTTAGTGTTGAAAAACCACTTTTCGCACTTTTGTTAGTGTTGAAAACCACTTTTCGCACTTGTGTTGGTGCAGGAAACCACTTTTGCACTTGTATTATTGTGGAAAAAACACTTTTTGCACTTGTGATAGTGTTGAAAAACCACTTTTCGCACTTGTGTTGGTGCAGGAAACCACTTTTGCACTTGTATTAGTGTGGCAAAACCACTTTTCGCACTTGTGTTGGTGCAGGAAACCACTTTTGCACTTGTATTTGTGTGGAAAAAACACTTTTTGCACTTGTGATAGTGTTGAAAAACCACTTTTCGCACTTGTGTTAGTGTTGAAAAACCACTTTTCGCACGTGTGTTGGTGCAGGAAACCACTTTTGCACTTGTATTAGTGTGGAAAAACCACTTTTCGCACTTGTGTTGGTGTTGAAAAACCACTTTTCGCACTTGTGTTGGTGCAGGAAACCACTTTTGCACTTGTATTAGTATGGAAAAACCACTTTTCGCACTTGTGTTGGTGTGGAAAAACCACTTTTGCACTTGTATTTGTGTTGAAAAACCACTTTTCACACTTTTGTTGGTGCAGGAAACCACTTTTGCACTTGTATTTGTGTGGAAAAAACACTTTTTGCACTTGTGATAGTGTTGAAAAACCACTTTTTGCACTTGTGATAGTGTTGAAAAACCACTTTTCGCACTTGTGTTGGTGCAGGAAACCACTTTTGTACTTGTGTTGGTGCAGGAAACCACTTTTGCACTTGTATAAGTGTGGAAAAACCACTTTTCGCACTTGTGGTAGTGTTGAAAAACCACTTTTCGCACTTGTGTTAGTGTTGAAAAACCACTTTTCGCACTTGTGTTGGTGCAGGAAACCACTTTTGCACTTGTATTAGTGTGGAAAAACCACTTTTCGCACTTGTGTTAGTGTTTAAAAACCACTTTTCGCACTTGTGTTAGTGTTGAAAGACCACTTTTCGCACTTGTGTTAGTGTTGAAAAACCACTTTTCGCACTTGTGATAGTGTTGAAAAACCACTTTTCGCACTTGTGTTGGTACAGGAAACCACTTTTGCACTTGTATTAGTGTGGAAAAAACACTTTTTGCACTTGTGATAGTGTTGAAAAAACACTTTTCGCACATGTGTTAATGTTGAAAAACCACTTTTCGCACTTGTGTTTGTGCAGGAAACCACTTTTGCACTTGTATTAGTGTGGAAAAAACCACTTTTCGCACTTGTGTTGGTGAAGGAAACCACTTTTGCACTTGTGCTAGTGTTGAAAAACCACTTTTCGCACTTGTGTTGGTGTTGAAAAACCACTTTTCGCACTTGTGTTAGTGTTGAAAAACCACTTTTCGCACTTGTGTTGGTGCAGGAAACCACTCGTGCACTTGTATTAGTGTGGAAAAACCACTTTTCGCACTTGTGTTAGTGTTGAAAAACCACTTTTCGCACTTGTGTTAGGGTTGAAAAACCACTTTTCGCACTTGTGTTGGTGCAGGAAACCACTTTTGCACTTGTATTAGTGTGGAAAAACCACTTTTCGTACTTGTGTTAGTGTTGAAAAACCACTTTTCGCACTTGTGTTAGTGTTGAAAAACCACTTTTGCACTTGTATTACTGTTGAAAAACCACTTTTCGCACTTGTGTTAGTGTTGAAAAACCACTTTTCGCACTTTTGTTAGTGTTGAAAACCACTTTTCGCACTTGTGTTGGTGCAGGAAACCACTTTTGCACTTGTATTATTGTGGAAAAAACACTTTTTGCACTTGTGATAGTGTTGAAAAACCACTTTTCGCACTTGTGTTGGTGCAGGAAACCACTTTTGCACTTGTATTAGTGTGGCAAAACCACTTTTCGCACTTGTGTTGGTGCAGGAAACCACTTTTGCACTTGTATTTGTGTGGAAAAAACACTTTTTGCACTTGTGATAGTGTTGAAAAACCACTTTTCGCACTTGTGTTAGTGTTGAAAAACCACTTTTCGCATGTGTGTTGGTGCAGGAAACCACTTTTGCACTTGTATTAGTGTGGAAAAACCACTTTTCGCACTTGTGTTAGTGTTGAAAAACCACTTTTCGCACTTGTGTTGGTGCAGGAAACCACTTTTGCACTTGTATTAGTGTGGAAAAACCACTTTTCGCACTTGTGTTAGTGTTGAAAAACCACTTTTCGCACTTGTGTTAGTGTTGAAAAACCACTTTTCGCACTTGTGTTGGTGCAGGAAACCACTTTTGCACTTGTATTAGTGTGGAAAAACCACTTTTCGCACTTGTGTTGGTGAAGGAAACCACTTTTGCACTTGTGCTAGTGTTGAAAAACCACTTTTCGCACTTGTGTTGGTGTTGAAAAACCACTTTTCGCACTTGTGTTAGTGTTGAAAAACCACTTTTCGCACTTGTGTTAGTGTTGAAAAACCACTTTTCGCACTTGTGTTAGTGTTGAAAAACCACTTTTCGCACTTGTGTTAGTGTTGAAAAACCACTTTTCGCACTTGTGTTGGTACAGGAAACCACTTTTCGCACTTGTGTTAGTGTTGAAAAACCACCTTTCGCACTTGTGTTGGTGCAGGAAACCACTCGTGCACTTGTATTAGTGTGGAAAAACCACTTTTCGCACTTGTGTTAGTGTTGAAAAACCACTTTTCGCACTTGTGTTAGGGATGAAAAACCACTTTTCGCACTTGTGTTGGTGCAGGAAACCACTTTTGCACTTGTATTAGTGTGGAAAAAACACTTTTCGCACTTGTGTTAGTGTTGAAAAACCACTTTTCGCACTTGTGTTGGTGCAGGAAACCACTCGTGCACTTGTATTAGTGTGGAAAAACCACTTTTCGCACTTGTGTTAGTGTTTAAAAACCACTTTTCGCACTTGTGTTAGTGTTGAAAAACCACTTTTCGCACTTGTGATAGTGTTGAAAAACCACTTTTCGCACTTGTGATAGTTGAAAAACCACTTTTCGCACTTGTGTTGGTGCAGGAAACCACTTTTGCACTTGTATTAGTGTGGAAAAAACACTTTTTGCACTTGTGATAGTGTTGAAAAAACACTTTTCGCACATGTGTTAGTGTTAAAAAACCACTTTTCGCACTTGTGTTTGTGCAGGAAACCACTTTTGCACTTGTATTAGTGTGGAAAAAACCACTTTTCGCACTTGTGTTGGTGAAGGAAACCACTTTTGCACTTGTGCTAGTGTTGAAAAACCACTTTTCGCACTTGTGTTGGTGTTGAAAAACCACTTTTCGCACTTGTGTTAGTGTTGAAAAACCACTTTTCGCACTTGTGTTGGTGCAGGAAACCACTCGTGCACTTGTATTAGTGTGGAAAAACCACTTTTCGCAATTGTGTTAGTGTTGAAAAACCACTTTTCGCACTTGTGTTAGTGTTGAAAAACCACTTTTCGCACTTGTGTTGGTGCAGGAAACCACTTTTGCACTTGTATTAGTGTGGCAAAACCACTTTTCGCACTTGTGTTGGTGCAGGAAACCACTTTTGCACTTGTATTTGTGTGGAAAAAACACTTTTTGCACTTGTGATAGTGTTGAAAAACCACTTTTCGCACTTGTGTTGGTGCAGGAAACCACTTTTGCACTTGTATTAGTGTGGCAAAACCACTTTTCGCACTTGTGTTGGTGCAGGAAACCACTTTTGCACTTGTATTTGTGTGGAAAAAACACTTTTTGCACTTGTGATAGTGTTGAAAAACCACTTTTCGCACTTGTGTTAGTGTTGAAAAACCACTTTTCGCATGTGTGTTGGTGCAGGAAACCACTTTTGCACTTGTATTAGTGTGGAAAAACCACTTTTCGCACTTGTGTTAGTGTTGAAAAACCACTTTTCGCACTTGTGTTGGTGCAGGAAACCACTTTTGCACTTGTATTAGTGTGGAAAAACCACTTTTCGCACTTGTGTTAGTGTTGAAAAACCACTTTTCGCACTTGTGTTAGTGTTGAAAAACCACTTTTCGCACTTGTGTTGGTGCAGGAAACCACTTTTGCACTTGTATTAGTGTGGAAAAACCACTTTTCGCACTTGTGTTGGTGAAGGAAACCACTTTTGCACTTGTGCTAGTGTTGAAAAACCACTTTTCGCACTTGTGTTGGTGTTGAAAAACCACTTTTCGCACTTGTGTTAGTGTTGAAAAACCACTTTTCGCACTTGTGTTAGTGTTGAAAAACCACTTTTCGCACTTGTGTTAGTGTTGAAAAACCACTTTTCGCACTTGTGTTAGTGTTGAAAAACCACTTTTCGCACTTGTGTTGGTACAGGAAACCACTTTTCGCACTTGTGTTAGTGTTGAAAAACCACCTTTCGCACTTGTGTTGGTGCAGGAAACCACTCGTGCACTTGTATTAGTGTGGAAAAACCACTTTTCGCACTTGTGTTAGTGTTGAAAAACCACTTTTCGCACTTGTGTTAGGGATGAAAAACCACTTTTCGCACTTGTGTTGGTGCAGGAAACCACTTTTGTACTTGTATTAGTGTGGAAAAAACACTTTTCGCACTTGTGTTAGTGTTGAAAAACCACTTTTCGCACTTGTGTTGGTGCAGGAAACCACTCGTGCACTTGTATTAGTGTGGAAAAACCACTTTTCGCACTTGTGTTAGTGTTTAAAAACCACTTTTCGCACTTGTGTTAGTGTTGAAAAACCACTTTTCGCACTTGTGATAGTGTTGAAAAACCACTTTTCGCACTTGTGATAGTTGAAAAACCACTTTTCGCACTTGTGTTGGTGCAGGAAACCACTTTTGCACTTGTATTAGTGTGGAAAAAACACTTTTTGCACTTGTGATAGTGTTGAAAAAACACTTTTCGCACATGTGTTAGTGTTAAAAAACCACTTTTCGCACTTGTGTTTGTGCAGGAAACCACTTTTGCACTTGTATTAGTGTGGAAAAAACCACTTTTCGCACTTGTGTTGGTGAAGGAAACCACTTTTGCACTTGTGCTAGTGTTGAAAAACCACTTTTCGCACTTGTGTTGGTGTTGAAAAACCACTTTTCGCACTTGTGTTAGTGTTGAAAAACCACTTTTCGCACTTGTGTTGGTGCAGGAAACCACTCGTGCACTTGTATTAGTGTGGAAAAACCACTTTTCGCAATTGTGTTAGTGTTGAAAAACCACTTTTCGCACTTGTGTTAGGGTTGAAAAACCACTTTTCGCACTTGTGTTGGTGCAGGAAACCACTTTTGCACTTGTATTAGTGTGGAAAAACCACTTTTCGTACTTGTGTTAGTGTTGAAAAACCGCTTTTCGCACTTGTGTTAGTGTTGAAAAACCACTTTTGCACTTGTATTACTGTTGAAAAACCACTTTTCGCACTTGTGTTAGTGTTGAAAAACCACTTTTCGCACTTTTGTTAGTGTTGAAAACCACTTTTCGCACTTGTGTTGGTGCAGGAAACCACTTTTGCACTTGTATTATTGTGGAAAAAACACTTTTTGCACTTGTGATAGTGTTGAAAAACCACTTTTCGCACTTGTGTTGGTGCAGGAAACCACTTTTGCACTTGTATTAGTGTGGCAAAACCACTTTTCGCACTTGTGTTGGTGCAGGAAACCACTTTTGCACTTGTATTTGTGTGGAAAAAACACTTTTTGCACTTGTGATAGTGTTGAAAAACCACTTTTCGCACTTGTGTTAGTGTTGAAAAACCACTTTTCGCACGTGTGTTGGTGCAGGAAACCACTTTTGCACTTGTATTAGTGTGGAAAAACCACTTTTCGCACTTGTGTTAGTGTTGAAAAACCACTTTTCGCACTTGTGTTGGTGCAGGAAACCACTTTTGCACTTGTATTAGTGTGGAAAAACCACTTTTCGCACTTGTGTTAGTGTTGAAAAACCACTTTTCGCACTTGTGTTAGTGTTGAAAAACCACTTTTCGCACTTGTGTTGGTGCAGGAAACCACTTTTGCACTTGTATTAGTGTGGAAAAACCACTTTTCGCACTTGTGTTGGTGAAGGAAACCACTTTTGCACTTGTGCTAGTGTTGAAAAACCACTTTTCGCACTTGTGTTGGTGTTGAAAAACCACTTTTCGCACTTGTGTTAGTGTTGAAAAACCACTTTTCGCACTTGTGTTAGTGTTGAAAAACCACTTTTCGCACTTGTGTTAGTGTTGAAAAACCACTTTTCGCACTTGTGTTAGTGTTGAAAAACCACTTTTCGCACTTGTGTTGGTACAGGAAACCACTTTTCGCACTTGTGTTAGTGTTGAAAAACCACCTTTCGCACTTGTGTTGGTGCAGGAAACCACTCGTGCACTTGTATTAGTGTGGAAAAACCACTTTTCGCACTTGTGTTAGTGTTGAAAAACCACTTTTCGCACTTGTGTTAGGGATGAAAAACCACTTTTCGCACTTGTGTTGGAGCAGGAAACCACTTTTGCACTTGTATTAGTGTGGAAAAAACACTTTTCGCACTTGTATTAGTGTTGAAAAACCACTTTTCGCACTTGTGTTGGTGCAGGAAACCACTCGTGCACTTGTATTAGTGTGGAAAAACCACTTTTCGCACTTGTGTTAGTGTTTAAAAACCACTTTTCGCACTTGTGTTAGTGTTGAAAAACCACTTTTCGCACTTGTGATAGTGTTGAAAAACCACTTTTCGCACTTGTGATAGTTGAAAAACCACTTTTCGCACTTGTGTTGGTGCAGGAAACCACTTTTGCACTTGTGCTAGTGTTGAAAAACCACTTTTCGCACTTGTGTTAGTGTTGAAAAACCACTTTTGCACTTGTATTAGTGTGGAAAAACCACTTTTCGCACTTGTGTTGGTGAAGGAAACCACTTTTGCACTTGTGCTAGTGTTGAAAAACCACTTTTCGCACTTGTGTTAGTGTTGAAAAACCACTTTTCGCACTTGTGTTAGTGTTGAAAAACCACTTTTCGCACTTGTGTTAGTGTTGAAAAACCACCTTTCGCACTTGTGTTGGTGCAGGAAACCACTCGTGCACTTGTATTAGTGTGGAAAAACCACTTTTCGCACTTGTGTTAGTGTTGAAAAACCACTTTTCGCACTTGTGTTAGGGTTGAAAAACCATTTTTCGCACTTGTGTGGTGCAGGAAACCACTTTTGCACTTGTATTAGTGTGGAAAAACCACTTTTCGTACTTGTGTTAGTGTTGAAAAACCACTTTTCGCACTTGTGTTAGTGTTGAAAAACCACTTTTGCACTTGTATTACTGTTGAAAAACCACTTTTCGCACTTGTGTTAGTGTTGAAAAACCACTTTTCGCACTTTTGTTAGTGTTGAAAACCACTTTTGCACTTGTATTAGTGTGGAAAAACCACTTTTCGTACTTGTGTTAGTGTTGAAAAACCACTTTTCGCACTTGTGTTGGTGCAGGAAACCACTTTTGCACTTGTATTAGTGTGGAAAAACCACTTTTCGTACTTGTGTTAGTGTTGAAAAACCACTTTTCGCACTTGTGTTGGTGTTGAAAAACCACTTTTGCACTTGTATTAGTGTGGAAAAACCACTTTTCGCACTTGTGTTAGTGTTTAAAAACCACTTTTCGCACTTGTGTTAGTGTTGAAAAACCACTTTTCGCACTTGTGATAGTGTTGAAAAACCACTTTTCGCACTTGTGATAGTTGAAAAACCACTTTTCGCACTTGTGTTGGTGCAGGAAACCACTTTTGCACTTGTATTAGTGTGGAAAAAACACTTTTTGCACTTGTGATAGTGTTGAAAAAACACTTTTCGCACATGTGTTAGTGTTAAAAAACCACTTTTCGCACTTGTGTTTGTGCAGGAAACCACTTTTGCACTTGTATTAGTGTGGAAAAAACCACTTTTCGCACTTGTGTTGGTGAAGGAAACCACTTTTGCACTTGTGCTAGTGTTGAAAAACCACTTTTCGCACTTGTGTTGGTGTTGAAAAACCACTTTTCGCACTTGTGTTAGTGTTGAAAAACCACTTTTCGCACTTGTGTTGGTGCAGGAAACCACTCGTGCACTTGTATTACTGTGGAAAAACCACTTTTCGCACTTGTGTTAGTGTTGAAAAACCACTTTTCGCACTTGTGTTAGGGTTGAAAAACCACTTTTCGCACTTGTGTTGGTGCAGGAAACTACTTTTGCACTTGTATTAGTGTGGAAAAACCACTTTTCGTACTTGTGTTAGTGTTGAAAAACCGCTTTTCGCACTTGTGTTAGTGTTGAAAAACCACTTTTGCACTTGTATTACTGTTGAAAAACCACTTTTCGCACTTGTGTTAGTGTTGAAAAACCACTTTTCGCACTTTTGTTAGTGTTGAAAACCACTTTTCGCACTTGTGTTGGTGCAGGAAACCACTTTTGCACTTGTATTATTGTGGAAAAAACACTTTTTGCACTTGTGATAGTGTTGAAAAACCACTTTTCGCACTTGTGTTGGTGCAGGAAACCACTTTTGCACTTGTATTAGTGTGGCAAAACCACTTTTCGCACTTGTGTTGGTGCAGGAAACCACTTTTGCACTTGTATTTGTGTGGAAAAAACACTTTTTGCACTTGTGATAGTGTTGAAAAACCACTTTTCGCACTTGTGTTAGTGTTGAAAAACCACTTTTCGCACATGTGTTGGTGCAGGAAACCACTTTTGCACTTGTATTAGTGTGGAAAAACCACTTTTCGCACTTGTGTTAGTGTTGAAAAACCACTTTTCGCACTTGTGTTGGTGCAGGAAACCACTTTTGCACTTGTATTAGTGTGGAAAAACCACTTTTCGCACTTGTGTTAGTGTTGAAAAACCACTTTTCGCACTTGTGTTAGTGTTGAAAAACCACTTTTCGCACTTGTGTTGGTGCAGGAAACCACTTTTGCACTTGTATTAGTGTGGAAAAACCACTTTTCGCACTTGTGTTGGTGAAGGAAACCACTTTTGCACTTGTGCTAGTGTTGAAAAACCACTTTTCGCACTTGTGTTGGTGTTGAAAAACCACTTTTCGCACTTGTGTTAGTGTTGAAAAACCACTTTTCGCACTTGTGTTAGTGTTGAAAAACCACTTTTCGCACTTGTGTTAGTGTTGAAAAACCACTTTTCGCACTTGTGTTAGTGTTGAAAAACCACTTTTCGCACTTGTGTTGGTACAGGAAACCACTTTTCGCACTTGTGTTAGTGTTGAAAAACCACCTTTCGCACTTGTGTTGGTGCAGGAAACCACTCGTGCACTTGTATTAGTGTGGAAAAACCACTTTTCGCACTTGTGTTAGTGTTGAAAAACCACTTTTCGCACTTGTGTTAGGGATGAAAAACCACTTTTCGCACTTGTGTTGGTGCAGGAAACCACTTTTGCACTTGTATTAGTGTGGAAAAAACACTTTTCGCACTTGTGTTAGTGTTTAAAAACCACTTTTCGCACTTGTGTTAGTGTTGAAAAACCACTTTTCGCACTTGTGATAGTGTTGAAAAACCACTTTTCGCACTTGTGATAGTTGAAAAACCACTTTTCGCACTTGTGTTGGTGCAGGAAACCACTTTTGCACTTGTGCTAGTGTTGAAAAACCACTTTTCGCACTTGTGTTAGTGTTGAAAAACCACTTTTGCACTTGTATTAGTGTGGAAAAACCACTTTTCGCACTTGTGTTGGTGAAGGAAACCACTTTTGCACTTGTGCTAGTGTTGAAAAACCACTTTTCGCACTTGTGTTAGTGTTGAAAAACCACTTTTCGCACTTGTGTTAGTGTTGAAAAACCACTTTTCGCACTTGTGTTAGTGTTGAAAAACCACCTTTCGCACTTGTGTTGGTGCAGGAAACCACTCGTGCACTTGTATTAGTGTGGAAAAACCACTTTTCGCACTTGTGTTAGTGTTGAAAAACCACTTTTCGCACTTGTGTTAGGGTTGAAAAACCACTTTTCGCACTTGTGTGGTGCAGGAAACCACTTTTGCACTTGTATTAGTGTGGAAAAACCACTTTTCGTACTTGTGTTAGTGTTGAAAAACCACTTTTCGCACTTGTGTTAGTGTTGAAAAACCACTTTTGCACTTGTATTACTGTTGAAAAACCACTTTTCGCACTTGTGTTAGTGTTGAAAAACCACTTTTCGCACTTTTGTTAGTGTTGAAAACCACTTTTGCACTTGTATTAGTGTGGAAAAACCACTTTTCGTACTTGTGTTAGTGTTGAAAAACCACTTTTCGCACTTGTGTTGGTGCAGGAAACCACTTTTGCACTTGTATTAGTGTGGAAAAACCACTTTTCGTACTTGTGTTAGTGTTGAAAAACCACTTTTCGCACTTGTGTTGGTGTTGAAAAACCACTTTTGCACTTGTATTACTGTTGAAAAACCACTTTTCGCACTTGTGTTAGTGTTGAAAAACCACTTTTCGCACTTGTGTTGGTGCAGGAAACCACTTTTGCACTTTTATTAGTGTGGAAAACCACTTTTCGCACTTGTTAGTGTTGAAAAACCACTTTTCGCACTTGTGTTAGTGTTGAAAAACCACTTTTCGCACTTGTGTTGGTGCAGGAAACCGCTTTTGCACTTGTATGAGTGTGTAAAAAACACTTTTTGCACTTGTGTTAGTGTTGAAAAACCACTTTTCGCACTTGTGTTGGTGCAGGAAACCACTTTTGCACTTGTATTAGTATGGGAAAAATACTTTTTGCCCTTGTGATAGTGTTGAAAAACCACTTTTCGCACTTGTTAGTGTTGAAAAACCACTTTTCGCACTTGTGTTGGTGCAGGAAACCACTTTTGCACTTGTATTAGTGTGGAAAAACACTTTTTGCACTTGTGATAGTGTTGAAAAACCACTTTTCGCACTTGTGTTGGTGCAGGAAACCACTTTTGCACTTGTATTAGTGTGGAAAAACCACTTTTTGCACTTGTATTAGTGTGGAAATAACACTTTTTGCACTTGTGTTGGTGCAGGAAACCACTTTTCACTTGTATTAGTGTGAAAAAACCACTTTTTGCACTTGTGTTAGTGTTGAAAAACCACTTTTCGCACTTGTGTTGGTGGAGGAAACCACTTTTGCACTTGTATTAGTGTGGAAAAAACACTTTTCGCACTTGTGTTAGTGTTGAAAAACCACTTTTCGCACTTGTGTTAGTGTTGAAAAACCACTTTTCGCACTTGTGTTAGTGTTGAAAAACCACTTTTCGCACTTGTGTTAGTGTTGAAAAACCACTTTTCGCACTTGTGTTGGTGCAGGAAACCACTTTTGCACTTGTATTAGTGTGGAAAAAACACTTTTTGCACTTGTGATAGTGTTGAAAAACCACTTTTCGCACTTGTGTTAGTGTGGAAAAAACACTTTTTGCACTTGTGATAGTGTTGAAAAACCACTTTTCGCACTTGTGTTAGTGTTGAAAAACCACTTTCGCACTTGTGTTGGTGCAGGAAACCACTTTTCCACTTGTATTATTGTGGAAAAACCACTTTTCGCACTTGTGTTAGTGTTGAAAAACCACTTTTCGCACTTGTGTTAGTGTTGAAAAACCACTTTTCGCACTTGTGTTAGTGTTGAAAAACCACTTTTCGCACTTGTGTTGGTGCAGGAAACCACTTTTGCACTTGTGTTAGTGTTGAAAAACCACTTTTCACACTTGTGTTGGTGCAGGAAACCACTTTTGCACTTGTATTAGTGTGGAAAACCCACTTTTTGCACTTGTGTTAGTGTTGAAAAACCGCTTTTCGCACTTGTGTTGGTGCAGGAAACCACTTTTGCACTTGTATTAGTGTGGAAAAACCACTTTTTGCACTTGTGTTAATGTTGAAAAACCACTTTTCGCACTTGTGTTGGTGCAGGAAACCACTTTTGCACTTGTATTAGTGTGGAAAAACCACTTTTCGCACTTGTGTTAGTGTTGAAAAACCACTTTTCGCACTTGTGTTAGTGTTGAAAAACCACTTTTCGCACTTGTGTTGGTGCAGGAAACCACTTTTGCACTTGTATGAGTGTGTAAAAAACACTTTTTGCACTTGTGTTAGTGTTGAAAAACCACTTTTCGCACTTGTGTTGGTGCAGGAAACCACTTTTGCACTTGTATTAGTATGGGAAAAATACTTTTTGCCCTTGTGATAGTGTTGAAAAACCACTTTTCGCACTTGTTAGTGTTGAAAAACCACTTTTCGCACTTGTGTTGGTGCAGGAAACCACTTTTGCACTTGTATTAGTGTGGAAAAACACTTTTTGCACTTGTGATAGTGTTGAAAAACCACTTTTCGCACTTGTGTTGGTGCAGGAAACCACTTTTGCACTTGTATTAGTGTGGAAAAACCACTTTTTGCACTTGTATTAGTGTGGAAATAACACTTTTTGCACTTGTGTTGGTGCAGGAAACCACTTTTCACTTGTATTAGTGTGAAAAAACCACTTTTTGCACTTGTGTTAGTGTTGAAAAACCACTTTTCGCACTTGTGTTAGTGTTGAAAAACCACTTTTCGCACTTGTGTTGGTGGAGGAAACCACTTTTGCACTTGTATTAGTGTGGAAAAAACACTTTTCGCACTTGTGTTAGTGTTGAAAAACCACTTTTCGCACTTGTGTTAGTGTTGAAAAACCACTTTTCGCACTTGTGTTAGTGTTGAAAAACCACTTTTCGCACTTGTGTTAGTGTTGAAAAACCACTTTTCGCACTTGTGTTGGTGCAGGAAACCACTTTTGCACTTGTATTAGTGTGGAAAAAACACTTTTTGCACTTGTGATAGTGTTGAAAAACCACTTTTCGCACTTGTGTTAGTGTGGAAAAAACACTTTTTGCACTTGTGATAGTGTTGAAAAACCACTTTTCGCACTTGTGTTAGTGTTGAAAAACCACTTTCGCACTTGTGTTGGTGCAGGAAACCACTTTTCCACTTGTATTATTGTGGAAAAACCACTTTTCGCACTTGTGTTAGTGTTGAAAAACCACTTTTCGCACTTGTGTTAGTGTTGAAAAACCACTTTTCGCACTTGTGTTAGTGTTGAAAAACCACTTTTCGCACTTGTGTTGGTGCAGGAAACCACTTTTGCACTTGTGTTAGTGTTGAAAAACCACTTTTCACACTTGTGTTGGTGCAGGAAACCACTTTTGCACTTGTATTAGTGTGGAAAACCCACTTTTTGCACTTGTGTTAGTGTTGAAAAACCGCTTTTCGCACTTGTGTTGGTGCAGGAAACCACTTTTGCACTTGTATTAGTGTGGAAAAACCACTTTTTGCACTTGTGTTAATGTTGAAAAACCACTTTTCGCACTTGTGTTGGTGCAGGAAACCACTTTTGCACTTGTATTAGTGTGGAAAAACCACTTTTCGCACTTGTGTTAGTGTTGAAAAACCACTTTTCGCACTTGTGTTAGTGTTGAAAAACCACTTTTCGCACTTGTGTTGGTGCAGGAAACCACTTTTGCACTTGTATGAGTGTGGAAAAAACACTTTTTGCACTTGTGATAGTGTTGAAAAACCACTTTTCGCACTTGTGTTGGTGCAGGAAACCAGTTTTGCACTTGTATTAGTGTGGAAAAAACACTTTTTGCACTTGTGATAGTGTTGAAAAACCACTTTTCGCACTTGTGTTGGTGCAGGAAACCACTTTTGCACTTGTATTAGTGTGGAAAAACACTTTTCGCACTTGTGTTAGTGTTGAAAAACCACTTTTCGCACTTGTGTTGGTGCAGGAAACCACTTTTCCACTTGTATTAGTGTGGAAAAACCACTTTTCGCACTTGTGTTGGTGCAGGAAACCACTTTTGCACTTGTATTAGTGTGGAAAAGACACTTTTTGCACTTGTGTTGGTGCAGGAAACCACTTTTGCACTTGTATTAGGGTGGAAAAAACACTTTTTGCACTTGTGATAGTGTTGAAAAACCACTTTTCGCACTTGTGTTGGTGTTGAAAAACCACTTTTCGCACTTGTGTTGGTGCAGGAAACCACTTTTGCACTTGTATTAGTGTGGAAAAACCACTTTTTGCACTTGTGTTAGTGTTGAAAAACCACTTTTCGCACTTGTGTTAGTGTTGAAAAACCACTTTTCGCACTTGTGTTAGTGGAGGAAACCACTTTTGCACTTGTATTAGTGTGGAAAAACCACTTTTCGCACTTGTGTTAGTGTTGAAAAACCACTTTTCGCACTTGTGTTAGTGTTGAAAAACCACTTTTCGCACTTGTGTTAGTGTTGAAAAACCACTTTTCGCACTTGTGTTAGTGTTGAAAAACCACTTTTCGCACTTGTGTTAGTGATAAAAAACCACTTTTCGCACTTGTGTTGGTGCAGGAAATCACTTTTGCACTTGTGTTAGTGTTGAAAAACTGCTTTTCGCACGTGTTGGTGCAGGAAACCACTTTTGCACTTGTATTAGTGTGGAAAAACACTTTTCGCACTTGGGTTAGTGTTGAAAAACCACTTTTCGCACTTGTGTTAGTGTTGAAAAACCACTTTTCGCACTTGTGTTGGTGCAGGAAACCACTTTTGCACTTGTATTAGTGTGGAAAAACCACTTTTCGCACTTGTGTTAGTGTTGAAAAACCACTTTTCGCACTTGTGTTAGTGTTGAAAAACCACTTTTCGCACTTGTGTTGGTGCGGGAAACCACTTTTGCACTTGTATGAGTGTGGAAAAAACACTTTTTGCACTTGTGATAGTGTTGAAAAACCACTTTTCGCACTTGTGTTGGTGCAGGAAACCACTTTTGCACTTGTATTAGTGTGGAAAAACCACTTTTCGCACTTGTGTTAGTGCTGAAAAACCACTTTTCGCACTTGTGTTGGTGGAGGAAACCACTTTTGCACTTGTATTAGTGTGGAAAAACCACTTTTCGCACTTGTGTTAGTGTTGAAAAACCATTTTTCGCACTTGTGTTGGTGCAGGAAACCACTTTTGCACTTGTATTAGTGTGGAAATAACACTTTTTGCACTTGTGATAGTGTTGAAAAACCACTTTTCGCACTTGTGTTGGTGCAGGAAACCACTTTTGCACTTGTATTAGTGTGGAAAAACCACTTTTTGCACTTGTGTTAGTGTTGAAAAACCACTTTTCGCACTTGTGTTAGTGTTGAAAAACCACTTTTCGCACTTGTGTTAGTGTTGAAAAACCACTTTTCGCACTTGTGTTAGTGTTGAAAAACCACTTTTCGCACTTGTGTTGGTACAGGAAACCACTTTTGCACTTGTATTAGTGTGGAAAAAACACTTTTCGCACTTGTGCTAATGTTGAAAAACCACCTTTTGCACTTGTGTTGGTGCAGGAAACCACTCGTGCACTTGTATTAGTGTGGAAAAACCACTTTTCGCACTTGTGTTAGGGTTGAAAAACCACTTTTCGCACTTGTGTTGGTGCAGGAAACCACTTTTGCACTTGTATAAGTGTGGAAAAACCACTTTTCGTACTTGTGTTAGTGTTGAAAAACCACTTTTCGCAATTGTGTTAGTGTTGAAAAACCACTTTTGCACTTGTATTACTGTTGAAAAACCACTTTTCGCACTTGTTAGTGTTGAAAAACCACTTTTCGCACTTGTGTTAGTGTTGAAAAACCACTTTTCGCACTTGTGTTGGTTCAGGAAACCAGTTTTGCACTTGTATTAGTGTGGAAAAAACACTTTTTGCACTTGTGATAGTGTTGAAAAACCACTTTTCGCACTTGTGTTAGTGTTGAAAAACCACTTTTCGCACTTGTGTTGGTGCAGGAAACCACTTTTGCACTTGTATTAGTGTGGAAAAACACTTTTTGCACTTGTGATAGTGTTGAAAAACCACTTTTCGCACTTGTGTTAGTGTTGAAAAACCACTTTTCGCACTTGTGTTGGTGCAGGAAACCACTTTTGCACTTGTATTAGTGTGGAAAAACACTTTTTGCACTTGTGATAGTGTTGAAAAAACACTTTTCGCACTTGTGTTGGTGCAGCAAACCACTTTTGCACTTGTATTAGTGTGGAAAAACCACTTTTTGCACTTGTGTTAGTGTTGAAAAACCACTTTTCGCACTTGTGTTAGTGTTGAAAAACCACTTTTCGCACTTGTGTTGGTGGAGGAAATCACTTTTGCACTTGTATTAGTGTGCAAAAACCACTTTTCGCACTTGTGATAGTGTTGAAAAACCACTTTTCGCACTTGTGTTAGTGTTGAAAAACCACTTTTCGCACTTGTGTTAGTGTTGAAAAACCACTTTTCGCACTTGTGTTAGTGTTGAAAAACCACTTTTCGCACTTGTGTTAGTGTTGAAAAACCACTTTTCGCACTTGTGTTGGTACAGGAAACCACTTTTGCACTTGTATTAGTGTGGAAAAAACACTTTTCGCACTTGTGTTAATGTTGAAAAACCACCTTTCGCACTTGTGTTGGTGCAGGAAACCTCTCGTGCACTTGTATTAGTGTGGAAAACCACTTTTCGCACTTGTGTTAGGGTTGAAAAACCACTTTTCGCACTTGTGTTAGTGTTGAAAAACCACTTTTGCATTTGTATTACTGTTGAAAAACCACTTTTCGCACTTATGTTAGTGTTGAAAAACCACTTTTCGCACTTGTGTTAGTGTTGAAAAACCACTTTTGCATTTGTATTACTGTTGAAAAACCACTTTTCGCACTTGTGTTAGTGTTGAAAAAACACTTTTCGCACTTTTGTTAGTGTTGAAAACCACTTTTCGCACTTGTGTTGGTGCAGGAAACCACTTTTGCACTTGTATTATTGTGGAAAAAACCACTTTTCGCACTTGTGTTAGTGTTGAAAAACCACTTTTCGCACTTGTGTTAGTGTTGAAAAACCACTTTTCGCACTTGTGTTGGTGCAGGAAACCACTTTTGCACTTGTATTTGTGTGGAAAAACCACTTTTCGCAATTGTGTTAGTGTTGAAAAACCACTTTTGCACTTGTATTACTGTTGAAAAACCACTTTTGCACTTGTATTACTGTTGAAAAACCACTTTTCGCACTTGTTAGTGTTGAAAAACCACTTTTCGCACTTGTGTTAGTGTTGAAAAACCACTTTTCGCACTTGTGTTGGTTCAGGAAACCAGTTTTGCACTTGTATTAGTGTGGAAAAAACACTTTTTGCACTTGTGATAGTGTTGAAAAACCACTTTTCGCACTTGTGTTAGTGTTGAAAAACCACTTTTCGCACTTGTGTTGGTGCAGGAAACCACTTTTGCACTTGTATTAGTGTGGAAAAACACTTTTTGCACTTGTGATAGTGTTGAAAAACCACTTTTCGCACTTGTGTTAGTGTTGAAAAACCACTTTTCGCACTTGTGTTGGTGCAGGAAACCACTTTTGCACTTGTATTAGTGTGGAAAAACACTTTTTGCACTTGTGATAGTGTTGAAAAAACACTTTTCGCACTTGTGTTGGTGCAGCAAACCACTTTTGCACTTGTATTAGTGTGGAAAAACCACTTTTTGCACTTGTGTTAGTGTTGAAAAACCACTTTTCGCACTTGTGTTAGTGTTGAAAAACCACTTTTCGCACTTGTGTTGGTGGAGGAAATCACTTTTGCACTTGTATTAGTGTGCAAAAACCACTTTTCGCACTTGTGATAGTGTTGAAAAACCACTTTTCGCACTTGTGTTAGTGTTGAAAAACCACTTTTCGCACTTGTGTTAGTGTTGAAAAACCACTTTTCGCACTTGTGTTAGTGTTGAAAAACCACTTTTCGCACTTGTGTTAGTGTTGAAAAACCACTTTTCGCACTTGTGTTGGTACAGGAAACCACTTTTGCACTTGTATTAGTGTGGAAAAAACACTTTTCGCACTTGTGTTAATGTTGAAAAACCACCTTTCGCACTTGTGTTGGTGCAGGAAACCTCTCGTGCACTTGTATTAGTGTGGAAAACCACTTTTCGCACTTGTGTTAGGGTTGAAAAACCACTTTTCGCACTTGTGTTAGTGTTGAAAAACCACTTTGCATTTGTATTACTGTTGAAAAACCACTTTTCGCACTTGTGTTAGTGTTGAAAAACCACTTTTCGCACTTGTGTTAGTGTTGAAAAACCACTTTTGCATTTGTATTACTGTTGAAAAACCACTTTTCGCACTTGTGTTAGTGTTGAAAAAACACTTTTCGCACTTTTGTTAGTGTTGAAAACCACTTTTCGCACTTGTGTTGGTGCAGGAAACCACTTTTGCACTTGTATTATTGTGGAAAAACCACTTTTCGCACTTGTGTTAGTGTTGAAAAACCACTTTTCGCACTTGTGTTAGTGTTGAAAAACCACTTTTCGCACTTGTGTTGGTGCAGGAAACCACTTTTGCACTTGTATTTGTGTGGAAAAAACACTTTTTGCACTTGTGATAGTGTTGAAAAACCACTTTTTGCACTTGTGTTAGTGTTGAAAAACCACTTTTCGCACTTGTGTTGGTGCAGGAAACCACTTTTGCACTTGTATTAGTGTGGAAAAACCACTTTTCGCACTTGTGTTAGTGTTGAAAAACCACTTTTCGCACTTGTGTTGGTGCAGGAAACCACTTTTGCACTTGTATTAGTGTGGAAAAACCACTTTTCGCACTTGTTTTAGTGTTGAAAAACCACTTTTCGCACTTGTGTTAGTGTTGAAAAACCACTTTTCGCACTTGTGTTAGTGTTGAAAAACCACTTTTCGCACTTGTGTTAGTGTTGAAAAACCACTTTTCGCACTTGTGTTGGTGCAGGAAACCACTTTTGCACTTGTATGAGTGTGGAAAAAACACTTTTTGCACTTGTGATAGTGTTGAAAAACCACTTTTCGCACTTGTGTTGGTGCAGGAAACCAGTTTTGCACTTGTATTAGTGTGGAAAAAACACTTTTTGCACTTGTGATAGTGTTGAAAAACCACTTTTCGCACTTGTGTTGGTGCAGGAAACCACTTTTGCACTTGTATTAGTGTGGAAAAACACTTTTCGCACTTGTGTTAGTGTTGAAAAACCACTTTTCGCACTTGTGTTGGTGCAGGAAACCACTTTTCCACTTGTATTAGTGTGGAAACACCACTTTTCGCACTTGTGTTGGTGCAGGAAACCACTTTTGCACTTGTATTAGTGTGGAAAAAACACTTTTTGCACTTGTGTTGGTGCAGGAAACCACTTTTGCACTTGTATTAGGGTGGAAAAAACACTTTTTGCACTTGTGATAGTGTTGAAAAACCACTTTTCGCACTTGTGTTGGTGTTGAAAAACCACTTTTCGCACTTGTGTTGGTGCAGGAAACCACTTTTGCACTTGTATTAGTGTGGAAAAACAATTTTTGCACTTGTGATAGTGTTGAAAAACCACTTTTCGCACTTGTGTTGGTGCAGGAAACCACTTTTGCACTTGTATTAGTGTGGAAAAACCACTTTTTGCACTTGTATTAGTGTGGAAATAACACTTTTTGCACTTGTGTTGGTTCAGGAAACCACTTTTGCACTTGTATTAGTGTGAAAAAACCACTTTTTGCACTTGTGTTAGTGTTGAAAAACCACTTTTCGCACTTGTGTTAGTGTTGAAAAACCACTTTTCGCACTTGTGTTGGTGGAGGAAACCACTTTTGCACTTGTATTAGTGTGGAAAAAACACTTTTCGCACTTGTGTTAGTGTTGAAAAACCACTTTTCGCACTTGTGTTAGTGTTGAAAAACCACTTTTCGCACTTGTGTTAGTGTTGAAAAACCACTTTTCGCACTTGTGTTAGTGTTGAAAAACCACTTTTCGCACTTGTGTTGGTGCAGGAAACCACTTTTGCACTTGTATTAGTGTGGAAAAACCACTTTTTGCACTTGTGTTAATGTTGAAAAACCACTTTTCGCACTTGTGTTGGTTCAGGAAACCAGTTTTGCACTTGTATTAGTGTGGAAAAAACACTTTTTGCACTTGTGATAGTGTTGAAAAACCACTTTTCGCACTTGTGTTAGTGTTGAAAAACCACTTTTCGCACTTGTGTTGGTGCAGGAAACCACTTTTGCACTTGTATTAGTGTGGAAAAACACTTTTTGCACTTGTGATAGTGTTGAAAAACCACTTTTCGCACTTGTGTTAGTGTTGAAAAACCACTTTTCGCACTTGTGTTGGTGCAGGAAACCACTTTTGCACTTGTATTAGTGTGGAAAAACACTTTTTGCACTTGTGATAGTGTTGAAAAAACACTTTTCGCACTTGTGTTGGTGCAGCAAACCACTTTTGCACTTGTATTAGTGTGGAAAAACCACTTTTTGCACTTGTGTTAGTGTTGAAAAACCACTTTTCGCACTTGTGTTAGTGTTGAAAAACCACTTTTCGCACTTGTGTTGGTGGAGGAAATCACTTTTGCACTTGTATTAGTGTGCAAAAACCACTTTTCGCACTTGTGATAGTGTTGAAAAACCACTTTTCGCACTTGTGTTAGTGTTGAAAAACCACTTTTCGCACTTGTGTTAGTGTTGAAAAACCACTTTTCGCACTTGTGTTAGTGTTGAAAAACCACTTTTCGCACTTGTGTTAGTGTTGAAAAACCACTTTTCGCACTTGTGTTGGTACAGGAAACCACTTTTGCACTTGTATTAGTGTGGAAAAAACACTTTTCGCACTTGTGTTAATGTTGAAAAACCACCTTTCGCACTTGTGTTGGTGCAGGAAACCTCTCGTGCACTTGTATTAGTGTGGAAAACCACTTTTCACACTTGTGTTAGGGTTGAAAAACCACTTTTCGCACTTGTGTTAGTGTTGAAAAACCACTTTGCATTTGTATTACTGTTGAAAAACCACTTTTCGCACTTGTGTTAGTGTTGAAAAACCACTTTTCGCACTTGTGTTAGTGTTGAAAAACCACTTTTGCATTTGTATTACTGTTGAAAAACCACTTTTCGCACTTGTGTTAGTGTTGAAAAAACACTTTTCGCACTTTTGTTAGTGTTGAAAACCACTTTTCGCACTTGTGTTGGTGCAGGAAACCACTTTTGCACTTGTATTATTGTGGAAAAACCACTTTTCGCACTTGTGTTAGTGTTGAAAAACCACTTTTCGCACTTGTGTTAGTGTTGAAAAACCACTTTTCGCACTTGTGTTGGTGCAGGAAACCACTTTTGCACTTGTATTTGTGTGGAAAAAACACTTTTTGCACTTGTGATAGTGTTGAAAAACCACTTTTTGCACTTGTGTTAGTGTTGAAAAACCACTTTTCGCACTTGTGTTGGTGCAGGAAACCACTTTTGCACTTGTATTAGTGTGGAAAAACCACTTTTCGCACTTGTGTTAGTGTTGAAAAACCACTTTTCGCACTTGTGTTGGTGCAGGAAACCACTTTTGCACTTGTATTAGTGTGGAAAAACCACTTTTCGCACTTGTTTTAGTGTTGAAAAACCACTTTTCGCACTTGTGTTAGTGTTGAAAAACCACTTTTCGCACTTGTGTTAGTGTTGAAAAACCACTTTTCGCACTTGTGTTAGTGTTGAAAAACCACTTTTCGCACTTGTGTTGGTGCAGGAAACCACTTTTGCACTTGTATGAGTGTGGAAAAAACACTTTTTGCACTTGTGATAGTGTTGAAAAACCACTTTTCGCACTTGTGTTGGTGCAGGAAACCAGTTTTGCACTTGTATTAGTGTGGAAAAAACACTTTTTGCACTTGTGATAGTGTTGAAAAACCACTTTTCGCACTTGTGTTGGTGCAGGAAACCACTTTTGCACTTGTATTAGTGTGGAAAAACACTTTTCGCACTTGTGTTAGTGTTGAAAAACCACTTTTCGCACTTGTGTTGGTGCAGGAAACCACTTTTCCACTTGTATTAGTGTGGAAACACCACTTTTCGCACTTGTGTTGGTGCAGGAAACCACTTTTGCACTTGTATTAGTGTGGAAAAAACACTTTTTGCACTTGTGTTGGTGCAGGAAACCACTTTTGCACTTGTATTAGGGTGGAAAAAACACTTTTTGCACTTGTGATAGTGTTGAAAAACCACTTTTCGCACTTGTGTTGGTGTTGAAAAACCACTTTTCGCACTTGTGTTGGTGCAGGAAACCACTTTTGCACTTGTATTAGTGTGGAAAAACAATTTTTGCACTTGTGATAGTGTTGAAAAACCACTTTTCGCACTTGTGTTGGTGCAGGAAACCACTTTTGCACTTGTATTAGTGTGGAAAAACCACTTTTTGCACTTGTATTAGTGTGGAAATAACACTTTTTGCACTTGTGTTGGTGCAGGAAACCACTTTTGCACTTGTATTAGTGTGAAAAAACCACTTTTTGCACTTGTGTTAGTGTTGAAAAACCACTTTTCGCACTTGTGTTAGTGTTGAAAAACCACTTTTCGCACTTGTGTTGGTGGAGGAAACCACTTTTGCACTTGTATTAGTGTGGAAAAAACACTTTTCGCACTTGTGTTAGTGTTGAAAAACCACTTTTCGCACTTGTGTTAGTGTTGAAAAACCACTTTTCGCACTTGTGTTAGTGTTGAAAAACCACTTTTCGCACTTGTGTTAGTGTTGAAAAACCACTTTTCGCACTTGTGTTGGTGCAGGAAACCACTTTTGCACTTGTATTAGTGTGGAAAAACCACTTTTTGCACTTGTGTTAATGTTGAAAAACCACTTTTCGCACTTGTGTTGGTGCAGGAAACCACTTTTGCACTTGTATTAGTGTGGAAAACCCACTTTTCGCACTTGTGTTAGTGTTGAAAAACCAGTTTTCGCACTTGTGTTAGTGTTGAAAAACCACTTTTCGCACTTGTGTTGGTGCAGGAAACCACTTTTGCACTTGTATGAGTGTGGAAAAAACACTTTTTGCACTTGTGATAGTGTTGAAAAACCACTTTTCGCACTTGTGTTGGTGCAGGAAACCAGTTTTGCACTTGTATTAGTGTGGAAAAAACACTTTTTGCACTTGTGATAGTGTTGAAAAACCACTTTTCGCACTTGTGTTGGTGCAGGAAACCACTTTTGCACTTGTATTAGTGTGGAAAAACACTTTTCGCACTTGTGTTAGTGTTGAAAAACCACTTTTCGCACTTGTGTTGGTGCAGGAAACCACTTTTCCACTTGTATTAGTGTGGGAAAACCACTTTTCGCACTTGTGTTGGTGCAGGAAACCACTTTTGCACTTGTATTAGTGTGGAAAAAACACTTTTTGCACTTGTGTTGGTGCAGGAAACCACTTTTGCACTTGTATTAGGGTGGAAAAAACACTTTTTGCACTTGTGATAGTGTTGAAAAACCACTTTTCGCACTTGTGTTGGTGTTGAAAAACCACTTTTGCATTTGTATTACTGTTGAAAAACCACTTTTCGCACTTGTGTTAGTGTTGAAAAAACACTTTTCGCACTTTTGTTAGTGTTGAAAACCACTTTTCGCACTTGTGTTGGTGCAGGAAACCACTTTTGCACTTGTATTATTGTGGAAAAACCACTTTTCGCACTTGTGTTAGTGTTGAAAAACCACTTTTCAAACTTGTGTTAGTGTTGAAAAACCACTTTTCGCACTTGTGTTGGTGCAGGAAACCACTTTTGCACTTGTATTTGTGTGGAAAAAACACTTTTTGCACTTGTGATAGTGTTGAAAAACCACTTTTTTCACTTGTGTTAGTGTTGAAAAACCACTTTTCGCACTTGTGTTGGTGCAGGAAACCACTTTTGCACTTGTATTAGTGTGGAAAAACCACTTTTCGCACTTGTGTTAGTGTTGAAAAACCACTTTTCGCACTTGTGTTGGTGCAGGAAACCACTTTTGCACTTGTATTAGTGTGGAAAAACCACTTTTCGCACTTGTTTTAGTGTTGAAAAACCACTTTTCGCACTTGTGTTAGTGTTGAAAAACCACTTTTCGCACTTGTGTTAGTGTTGAAAAACCACTTTTCGCACTTGTGTTAGTGTTGAAAAACCACTTTTCGCACTTGTGTTGGTGCAGGAAACCACTTTTGCACTTGTATGAGTGTGGAAAAAACACTTTTTGCACTTGTGATAGTGTTGAAAAACCACTTTTCGCACTTGTGTTGGTGCAGGAAACCAGTTTTGCACTTGTATTAGTGTGGAAAAAACACTTTTTGCACTTGTGATAGTGTTGAAAAACCACTTTTCGCACTTGTGTTGGTGCAGGAAACCACTTTTGCACTTGTATTAGTGTGGAAAAACACTTTTCGCACTTGTGTTAGTGTTGAAAAACCACTTTTCGCACTTGTGTTGGTGCAGGAAACCACTTTTCCACTTGTATTAGTGTGGAAACACCACTTTTCGCACTTGTGTTGGTGCAGGAAACCACTTTTGCACTTGTATTAGTGTGGAAAAAACACTTTTTGCACTTGTGTTGGTGCAGGAAACCACTTTTGCACTTGTATTAGGGTGGAAAAACACTTTTTGCACTTGTGATAGTGTTGAAAAACCACTTTTCGCACTTGTGTTGGTGTTGAAAAACCACTTTTCGCACTTGTGTTGGTGCAGGAAACCACTTTTGCACTTGTATTAGTGTGGAAAAACACTTTTTGCACTTGTGATAGTGTTGAAAAACCACTTTTCGCACTTGTGTTGGTGCAGGAAACCACTTTTGCACTTGTATTAGTGTGGAAAAACCACTTTTTGCACTTGTATTAGTGTGGAAATAACACTTTTTGCACTTGTGTTGGTGCAGGAAACCACTTTTGCACTTGTATTAGTGTGAAAAAACCACTTTTTGCACTTGTGTTAGTGTTGAAAAACCACTTTTCGCACTTGTGTTAGTGTTGAAAAACCACTTTTCGCACTTGTGTTGGTGGAGGAAACCACTTTTGCACTTGTATTAGTGTGGAAAAAACACTTTTCGCACTTGTGTTAGTGTTGAAAAACCACTTTTCGCACTTGTGTTAGTGTTGAAAAACCACTTTTCGCACTTGTGTTAGTGTTGAAAAACCACTTTTCGCACTTGTGTTAGTGTTGAAAAACCACTTTTCGCACTTGTGTTGGTGCAGGAAACCACTTTTGCACTTGTATTAGTGTGGAAAAACCACTTTTTGCACTTGTGTTAATGTTGAAAAACCACTTTTCGCACTTGTGTTGGTGCAGGAAACCACTTTTGCACTTGTATTAGTGTGGAAAAACCACTTTTCGCACTTGTGTTAGTGTTGAAAAACCACTTTTCGCACTTGTGTTAGTGTTGAAAAACCACTTTTCGCACTTGTGTTGGTGCAGGAAACCACTTTTGCACTTGTATGAGTGTGGAAAAAACACTTTTTGCACTTGTGATAGTGTTGAAAAACCACTTTTCGCACTTGTGTTGGTGCAGGAAACCAGTTTTGCACTTGTATTAGTGTGGAAAAAACACTTTTTGCACTTGTGATAGTGTTGAAAAACCACTTTTCGCACTTGTGTTGGTGCAGGAAACCACTTTTGCACTTGTATTAGTGTGGAAAAACACTTTTCGCACTTGTGTTAGTGTTGAAAAACCACTTTTCGCACTTGTGTTGGTGCAGGAAACCACTTTTCCACTTGTATTAGTGTGGAAAAACCACTTTTCGCACTTGTGTTGGTGCAGGAAACCACTTTTGCACTTGTATTAGTGTGGAAAAAACACTTTTTGCACTTGTGTTGGTGCAGGAAACCACATTTGCACTTGTATTAGGGTGGAAAAAACACTTTTTGCACTTGTGATAGTGTTGAAAAACCACTTTTCGCACTTGTGTTGGTGTTGAAAAACCACTTTTCGCACTTGTGTTGGTGCAGGAAACCACTTTTGCACTTGTATTAGTGTGGAAAAACCACTTTTTGCACTTGTGTTAGTGTTGAAAAACCACTTTTCGCACTTGTGTTAGTGTTGAAAAACCACTTTTCGCACTTGTGTTAGTGGAGGAAACCACTTTTGCACTTGTATTAGTGTGGAAAAACCACTTTTCGCACTTGTGTTAGTGTTGAAAAACCACTTTTCGCACTTGTGTTAGTGTTGAAAAACCACTTTTCGCACTTGTGTTAGTGTTGAAAAACCACTTTTCGCACTTGTGTTAGTGTTGAAAAACCACTTTTCGCACTTGTGTTAGTGTTGAAAAACCACTTTTCGCACTTGTGTTGGTGCAGGAAACCACTTTTGCACTTGTGTTAGTGTTGAAAAACTGCTTTTCGCACGTGTTGGTGCAGGAAACCACTTTTGCACTTGTATTAGTGTGGAAAAACACTTTTCGCACTTGGGTTAGTGTTGAAAAACCACTTTTCGCACTTGTGTTAGTGTTGAAAAACCACTTTTCGCACTTGTGTTGGTGCAGGAAACCACTTTTGCACTTGTATTAGTGTGGAAAAACCACTTTTCGCACTTGTGTTAGTGTTGAAAAACCACTTTTCGCACTTGTGTTAATGTTGAAAAACCACTTTTCGCACTTGTGTTGGTGCGGGAAACCACTTTTGCACTTGTATGAGTGTGGAAAAAACACTTTTTGCACTTGTGATAGTGTTGAAAAACCACTTTTCGCACTTGTGTTGGTGCAGGAAACCACTTTTGCACTTGTATTAGTGTGGAAAAACCACTTTTCGCACTTGTGTTAGTGCTGAAAAACCACTTTTCGCACTTGTGTTGGTGGAGGAAACCACTTTTGCACTTGTATTAGTGTGGAAAAACCACTTTTCGCACTTGTGTTAGTGTTGAAAAACCATTTTTTGCACTTGTGTTGGTGCAGGAAACCACTTTTGCACTTGTATTAGTGTGGAAATAACACTTTTTGCACTTGTGATAGTGTTGAAAAACCACTTTTCGCACTTGTGTTGGTGCAGGAAACCACTTTTGCACTTGTATTAGTGTGGAAAAACCACTTTTTGCACTTGTGTTAGTGTTGAAAAACCACTTTTCGCACTTGTGTTAGTGTTGAAAAACCACTTTTCGCACTTGTGTTAGTGTTGAAAAACCACTTTTCGCACTTGTGTTAGTGTTGAAAAACCACTTTTCGCACTTGTGTTAGTGTTGAAAAACCACTTTTCGCACTTGTGTTGGTACAGGAAACCACTTTTGCACTTGTATTAGTGTGGAAAAAACACTTTTCGCACTTGTGCTAATGTTGAAAAACCACCTTTTGCACTTGTGTTGGTGCAGGAAACCACTCGTGCACTTGTATTAGTGTGGAAAAACCACTTTTCGCACTTGTGTTAGGGTTGAAAAACCACTTTTCGCACTTGTGTTGGTGCAGGAAACCACTTTTGCACTTGTATAAGTGTGGAAAAACCACTTTTCGTACTTGTGTTAGTGTTGAAAAACCACTTTTCGCAATTGTGTTAGTGTTGAAAAACCACTTTTGCACTTGTATTACTGTTGAAAAACCACCTTTCGCACTTGTTAGTGTTGAAAAACCACTTTTCGCACTTGTGTTAGTGTTGAAAAACCACTTTTCGCACTTGTGTTGGTGCAGGAAACCAGTTTTGCACTTGTATTAGTGTGGAAAAAACACTTTTTGCACTTGTGATAGTGTTGAAAAACCACTTTTCGCACTTGTGTTAGTGTTGAAAAACCACTTTTCGCACTTGTGTTGGTGCAGGAAACCACTTTTGCACTTGTATTAGTGTGGAAAAACACTTTTTGCACTTGTGATAGTGTTGAAAAACCACTTTTCGCACTTGTGTTAGTGTTGAAAAACCACTTTTCGCACTTGTGTTGGTGCAGGAAACCACTTTTGCACTTGTATTAGTGTGGAAAAACACTTTTTGCACTTGTGATAGTGTTGAAAAAACACTTTTCGCACTTGTGTTGGTGCAGCAAACCACTTTTGCACTTGTATTAGTGTGGAAAAACCACTTTTTGCACTTGTGTTAGTGTTGAAAAACCACTTTTCGCACTTGTGTTAGTGTTGAAAAATCACTTTTCGCACTTGTGTTGGTGGAGGAAATCACTTTTGCACTTGTATTAGTGTGGAAAAACCACTTTTCGCACTTGTGATAGTGTTGAAAAACCACTTTTCGCACTTGTGTTAGTGTTGAAAAACCACTTTTCGCACTTGTGTTAGTGTTGAAAAACCACTTTTCGCACTTGTGTTAGTGTTGAAAAACCACTTTTCGCACTTGTGTTAGTGTTGAAAAACCACTTTTCGCACTTGTGTTAATGTTGAAAAACCACCTTTCGCACTTGTGTTGGTGCAGGAAACCTCTCGTGCACTTGTATTAGTGTGGAAAAACCACTTTTCGCACTTGTGTTAGGGTTGAAAAACCACTTTTCGCACTTGTGTTAGTGTTGAAAAACCACTTTTGCATTTGTATTACTGTTGAAAAACCACTTTTCGCACTTGTGTTAGTGTTGAAAAACCACTTTTCGCACTTGTGTTAGTGTTGAAAAACCACTTTTGCATTTGTATTACTGTTGAAAAACCACTTTTCGCACTTGTGTTAGTGTTGAAAAAACACTTTTCGCACTTTTGTTAGTGTTGAAAACCACTTTTCGCACTTGTGTTGGTGCAGGAAACCACTTTTGCACTTGTATTATTGTGGAAAAACCACTTTTCGCACTTGTGTTAGTGTTGAAAAACCACTTTTCGCACTTGTGTTAGTGTTGAAAAACCACTTTTCGCACTTGTGTTGGTGCAGGAAACCACTTTTGCACTTGTATTTGTGTGGAAAAAACACTTTTTGCACTTGTGATAGTGTTGAAAAACCACTTTTCGCACTTGTGTTAGTGTTGAAAAACCACTTTTCGCACTTGTGTTGGTGCAGGAAACCACTTTTGCACTTGTATTAGTGTGGAAAAAACACTTTTTGCACTTGTGATAGTGTTGAAAAACCACTTTTCGCACTTGTGTTAGTGTGGAAAAAACACTTTTTGCACTTGTGATAGTGTTGAAAAACCACTTTTCGCACTTGTGTTAGTGTTGAAAAACCACTTTCGCACTTGTGTTGGTGCAGGAAACCACTTTTCCACTTGTATTATTGTGGAAAAACCACTTTTCGCACTTGTGTTAGTGTTGAAAAACCACTTTTCGCACTTGTGTTAGTGTTGAAAAACCACTTTTCGCACTTGTGTTAGTGTTGAAAAACCACTTTTCGCACTTGTGTTGGTGCAGGAAACCACTTTTGCACTTGTGTTAGTGTTGAAAAACCACTTTTCACACTTGTGTTGGTGCAGGAAACCACTTTTGCACTTGTATTAGTGTGGAAAACCCACTTTTTGCACTTGTGTTAGTGTTGAAAAACCGCTTTTCGCACTTGTGTTGGTGCAGGAAACCACTTTTGCACTTGTATTAGTGTGGAAAAACCACTTTTTGCACTTGTGTTAATGTTGAAAAACCACTTTTCGCACTTGTGTTGGTGCAGGAAACCACTTTTGCACTTGTATTAGTGTGGAAAAACCACTTTTCGCACTTGTGTTAGTGTTGAAAAACCACTTTTCGCACTTGTGTTAGTGTTGAAAAACCACTTTTCGCACTTGTGTTGGTGCAGGAAACCACTTTTGCACTTGTATGAGTGTGGAAAAAACACTTTTTGCACTTGTGATAGTGTTGAAAAACCACTTTTCGCACTTGTGTTGGTGCAGGAAACCAGTTTTGCACTTGTATTAGTGTGGAAAAAACACTTTTTGCACTTGTGATAGTGTTGAAAAACCACTTTTCGCACTTGTGTTGGTGCAGGAAACCACTTTTGCACTTGTATTAGTGTGGAAAATCACTTTTCGCACTTGTGTTAGTGTTGAAAAACCACTTTTCGCACTTGTGTTGGTGCAGGAAACCACTTTTCCACTTGTATTAGTGTGGAAAAACCACTTTTCGCACTTGTGTTGGTGCAGGAAACCACTTTTGCACTTGTATTAGTGTGGAAAAAACACTTTTTGCACTTGTGTTGGTGCAGGAAACCACTTTTGCACTTGTATTAGGGTGGAAAAAACACTTTTTGCACTTGTGATAGTGTTGAAAAACCACTTTTCGCACTTGTGTTGGTGTTGAAAAACCACTTTTCGCACTTGTGTTGGTGCAGGAAACCACTTTTGCACTTGTATTAGTGTGGAAAAACCACTTTTTGCACTTGTGTTAGTGTTGAAAAACCACTTTTCGCACTTATGTTAGTGTTGAAAAACCACTTTTCGCACTTGTGTTAGTGGAGGAAACCACTTTTGCACTTGTATTAGTGTGGAAAAACCACTTTTCGCACTTGTGTTAGTGTTGAAAAACCACTTTTCGCACTTGTGTTAGTGTTGAAAAACCACTTTTCGCACTTGTGTTAGTGTTGAAAAACCACTTTTCGCACTTGTGTTAGTGTTGAAAAACCACTTTTCGCACTTGTGTTAGTGATAAAAAACCACTTTTCGCACTTGTGTTGGTGCAGGAAATCACTTTTGCACTTGTGTTAGTGTTGAAAAACTGCTTTTCGCACGTGTTGGTGCAGGAAACCACTTTTGCACTTGTATTAGTGTGGAAAAACACTTTTCGCACTTGGGTTAGTGTTGAAAAACCACTTTTCGCACTTGTGTTAGTGTTGAAAAACCACTTTTCGCACTTGTGTTGGTGCAGGAAACCACTTTTGCACTTGTATTAGTGTGGAAAAACCACTTTTCGCACTTGTGTTAGTGTTGAAAAACCACTTTTCGCACTTGTGTTAGTGTTGAAAAACCACTTTTCGCACTTGTGTTGGTGCGGGAAACCACTTTTGCACTTGTATGAGTGTGGAAAAAACACTTTTTGCACTTGTGATAGTGTTGAAAAACCACTTTTCGCACTTGTGTTGGTGCAGGAAACCACTTTTGCACTTGTATTAGTGTGGAAAAACCACTTTTCGCACTTGTGTTAGTGCTGAAAAACCACTTTTCGCACTTGTGTTGGTGGAGGAAACCACTTTTGCACTTGTATTAGTGTGGAAAAACCACTTTTCGCACTTGTGTTAGTGTTGAAAAACCATTTTTCGCACTTGTGTTGGTGCAGGAAACCACTTTTGCACTTGTATTAGTGTGGAAATAACACTTTTTGCACTTGTGATAGTGTTGAAAAACCACTTTTCGCACTTGTGTTGGTGCAGGAAACCACTTTTGCACTTGTATTAGTGTGGAAAAACCACTTTTTGCACTTGTGTTAGTGTTGAAAAACCACTTTTCGCACTTGTGTTAGTGTTGAAAAACCACTTTTCGCACTTGTGTTAGTGTTGAAAAACCACTTTTCGCACTTGTGTTAGTGTTGAAAAACCACTTTTCGCACTTGTGTTAGTGTTGAAAAACCACTTTTCGCACTTGTGTTGGTACAGGAAACCACTTTTGCACTTGTATTAGTGTGGAAAAAACACTTTTCGCACTTGTGCTAATGTTGAAAAACCACCTTTTGCACTTGTGTTGGTGCAGGAAACCACTCGTGCACTTGTATTAGTGTGGAAAAACCACTTTTCGCACTTGTGTTAGGGTTGAAAAACCACTTTTCGCACTTGTGTTGGTGCAGGAAACCACTTTTGCACTTGTATAAGTGTGGAAAAACCACTTTTCGTACTTGTGTTAGTGTTGAAAAACCACTTTTGCACTTGTATTACTGTTGAAAAACCACTTTTCGCACTTGTTAGTGTTGAAAAACCACTTTTCGCACTTGTGTTAGTGTTGAAAAACCACTTTTCGCACTTGTGTTGGTTCAGGAAACCAGTTTTGCACTTGTATTAGTGTGGAAAAAACACTTTTTGCACTTGTGATAGTGTTGAAAAACCACTTTTCGCACTTGTGTTAGTGTTGAAAAACCACTTTTCGCACTTGTGTTGGTGCAGGAAACCACTTTTGCACTTGTATTAGTGTGGAAAAACACTTTTTGCACTTGTGATAGTGTTGAAAAACCACTTTTCGCACTTGTGTTAGTGTTGAAAAACCACTTTTCGCACTTGTGTTGGTGCAGGAAACCACTTTTGCACTTGTATTAGTGTGGAAAAACACTTTTTGCACTTGTGATAGTGTTGAAAAAACACTTTTCGCACTTGTGTTGGTGCAGCAAACCACTTTTGCACTTGTATTAGTGTGGAAAAACCACTTTTTGCACTTGTGTTAGTGTTGAAAAACCACTTTTCGCACTTGTGTTAGTGTTGAAAAACCACTTTTCGCACTTGTGTTGGTGGAGGAAATCACTTTTGCACTTGTATTAGTGTGCAAAAACCACTTTTCGCACTTGTGATAGTGTTGAAAAACCACTTTTCGCACTTGTGTTAGTGTTGAAAAACCACTTTTCGCACTTGTGTTAGTGTTGAAAAACCACTTTTCGCACTTGTGTTAGTGTTGAAAAACCACTTTTCGCACTTGTGTTAGTGTTGAAAAACCACTTTTCGCACTTGTGTTGGTACAGGAAACCACTTTTGCACTTGTATTAGTGTGGAAAAAACACTTTTCGCACTTGTGTTAATGTTGAAAAACCACCTTTCGCACTTGTGTTGGTGCAGGAAACCTCTCGTGCACTTGTATTAGTGTGGAAAACCACTTTTCGCACTTGTGTTAGGGTTGAAAAACCACTTTTCGCACTTGTGTTAGTGTTGAAAAACCACTTTTGCATTTGTATTACTGTTGAAAAACCACTTTTCGCACTTATGTTAGTGTTGAAAAACCACTTTTCGCACTTGTGTTAGTGTTGAAAAACCACTTTTGCATTTGTATTACTGTTGAAAAACCACTTTTCGCACTTGTGTTAGTGTTGAAAAAACACTTTTCGCACTTTTGTTAGTGTTGAAAACCACTTTTCGCACTTGTGTTGGTGCAGGAAACCACTTTTGCACTTGTATTATTGTGGAAAAACCACTTTTCGCACTTGTGTTAGTGTTGAAAAACCACTTTTCGCACTTGTGTTAGTGTTGAAAAACCACTTTTCGCACTTGTGTTGGTGCAGGAAACCACTTTTGCACTTGTATTTGTGTGGAAAAACCACTTTTCGCAATTGTGTTAGTGTTGAAAAACCACTTTTGCACTTGTATTACTGTTGAAAAACCACTTTTGCACTTGTATTACTGTTGAAAAACCACTTTTCGCACTTGTTAGTGTTGAAAAACCACTTTTCGCACTTGTGTTAGTGTTGAAAAACCACTTTTCGCACTTGTGTTGGTTCAGGAAACCAGTTTTGCACTTGTATTAGTGTGGAAAAAACACTTTTTGCACTTGTGATAGTGTTGAAAAACCACTTTTCGCACTTGTGTTAGTGTTGAAAAACCACTTTTCGCACTTGTGTTGGTGCAGGAAACCACTTTTGCACTTGTATTAGTGTGGAAAAACACTTTTTGCACTTGTGATAGTGTTGAAAAACCACTTTTCGCACTTGTGTTAGTGTTGAAAAACCACTTTTCGCACTTGTGTTGGTGCAGGAAACCACTTTTGCACTTGTATTAGTGTGGAAAAACACTTTTTGCACTTGTGATAGTGTTGAAAAAACACTTTTCGCACTTGTGTTGGTGCAGCAAACCACTTTTGCACTTGTATTAGTGTGGAAAAACCACTTTTTGCACTTGTGTTAGTGTTGAAAAACCACTTTTCGCACTTGTGTTAGTGTTGAAAAACCACTTTTCGCACTTGTGTTGGTGGAGGAAATCACTTTTGCACTTGTATTAGTGTGCAAAAACCACTTTTCGCACTTGTGATAGTGTTGAAAAACCACTTTTCGCACTTGTGTTAGTGTTGAAAAACCACTTTTCGCACTTGTGTTAGTGTTGAAAAACCACTTTTCGCACTTGTGTTAGTGTTGAAAAACCACTTTTCGCACTTGTGTTAGTGTTGAAAAACCACTTTTCGCACTTGTGTTGGTACAGGAAACCACTTTTGCACTTGTATTAGTGTGGAAAAAACACTTTTCGCACTTGTGTTAATGTTGAAAAACCACCTTTCGCACTTGTGTTGGTGCAGGAAACCTCTCGTGCACTTGTATTAGTGTGGAAAACCACTTTTCGCACTTGTGTTAGGGTTGAAAAACCACTTTTCGCACTTGTGTTAGTGTTGAAAAACCACTTTTGCATTTGTATTACTGTTGAAAAACCACTTTTCGCACTTATGTTAGTGTTGAAAAACCACTTTTCGCACTTGTGTTAGTGTTGAAAAACCACTTTTGCATTTGTATTACTGTTGAAAAACCACTTTTCGCACTTGTGTTAGTGTTGAAAAAACACTTTTCGCACTTTTGTTAGTGTTGAAAACCACTTTTCGCACTTGTGTTGGTGCAGGAAACCACTTTTGCACTTGTATTATTGTGGAAAAACCACTTTTCGCACTTGTGTTAGTGTTGAAAAACCACTTTTCGCACTTGTGTTAGTGTTGAAAAACCACTTTTCGCACTTGTGTTGGTGCAGGAAACCACTTTTGCACTTGTATTTGTGTGGAAAAACCACTTTTCGCAATTGTGTTAGTGTTGAAAAACCACTTTTGCACTTGTATTACTGTTGAAAAACCACTTTTGCACTTGTATTACTGTTGAAAAACCACTTTTCGCACTTGTTAGTGTTGAAAAACCACTTTTCGCACTTGTGTTAGTGTTGAAAAACCACTTTTTGCACTTGTGTTGGTTCAGGAAACCACTTTTCGCACTTGTGTTGGTGCAGGAAACCACTTTTGCACTTGTATTAGTGTGGAAAAAACACTTTTTGCACTTGTGTTGGTGCAGGAAACCACTTTTGCACTTGTATTAGGGTGGAAAAAACACTTTTTGCACTTGTGATAGTGTTGAAAAACCACTTTTCGCACTTGTGTTGGTGTTGAAAAACCACTTTTCGCACTTGTGTTGGTGCAGGAAACCACTTTTGCACTTGTATTAGTGTGGAAAAACAATTTTTGCACTTGTGATAGTGTTGAAAAACCACTTTTCGCACTTGTGTTGGTGCAGGAAACCACTTTTGCACTTGTATTAGTGTGGAAAAACCACTTTTTGCACTTGTATTAGTGTGGAAATAACACTTTTTGCACTTGTGTTGGTGCAGGAAACCACTTTTGCACTTGTATTAGTGTGAAAAAACCACTTTTTGCACTTGTGTTAGTGTTGAAAAACCACTTTTCGCACTTGTGTTAGTGTTGAAAAACCACTTTTCGCACTTGTGTTGGTGGAGGAAACCACTTTTGCACTTGTATTAGTGTGGAAAAAACACTTTTCGCACTTGTGTTAGTGTTGAAAAACCACTTTTCGCACTTGTGTTAGTGTTGAAAAACCACTTTTCGCACTTGTGTTAGTGTTGAAAAACCACTTTTCGCACTTGTGTTAGTGTTGAAAAACCACTTTTCGCACTTGTGTTGGTGCAGGAAACCACTTTTGCACTTGTATTAGTGTGGAAAAACCACTTTTTGCACTTGTGTTAATGTTGAAAAACCACTTTTCACACTTGTGTTGGTGCAGGAAACCACTTTTGCACTTGTATTAGTGTGGAAAAACCACTTTTCGCACTTGTGTTAGTGTTGAAAAACCAGTTTTCGCACTTGTGTTAGTGTTGAAAAACCACTTTTCGCACTTGTGTTGGTGCAGGAAACCACTTTTGCACTTGTATGAGTGTGGAAAAAACACTTTTTGCACTTGTGATAGTGTTGAAAAACCACTTTTCGCACTTGTGTTGGTGCAGGAAACCAGTTTTGCACTTGTATTAGTGTGGAAAAAACACTTTTTGCACTTGTGATAGTGTTGAAAAACCACTTTTCGCACTTGTGTTGGTGCAGGAAACCACTTTTGCACTTGTATTAGTGTGGAAAAACACTTTTCGCACTTGTGTTAGTGTTGAAAAACCACTTTTCGCACTTGTGTTGGTGCAGGAAACCACTTTTCCACTTGTATTAGTGTGGGAAAACCACTTTTCGCACTTGTGTTGGTGCAGGAAACCACTTTTGCACTTGTATTAGTGTGGAAAAAACACTTTTTGCACTTGTGTTGGTGCAGGAAACCACTTTTGCACTTGTATTAGGGTGGAAAAAACACTTTTTGCACTTGTGATAGTGTTGAAAAACCACTTTTCGCACTTGTGTTGGTGTTGAAAAACCACTTTTGCATTTGTATTACTGTTGAAAAACCACTTTTCGCACTTGTGTTAGTGTTGAAAAAACACTTTTCGCACTTTTGTTAGTGTTGAAAACCACTTTTCGCACTTGTGTTGGTGCAGGAAACCACTTTTGCACTTGTATTATTGTGGAAAAACCACTTTTCGCACTTGTGTTAGTGTTGAAAAACCACTTTTCGCACTTGTGTTAGTGTTGAAAAACCACTTTTCGCACTTGTGTTGGTGCAGGAAACCACTTTTGCACTTGTATTTGTGTGGAAAAAACACTTTTTGCACTTGTGATAGTGTTGAAAACCACTTTTTTCACTTGTGTTAGTGTTGAAAAACCACTTTTCGCACTTGTGTTGGTGCAGGAAACCACTTTTGCACTTGTATTAGTGTGGAAAAACCACTTTTCGCACTTGTGTTAGTGTTGAAAAACCACTTTTCGCACTTGTGTTGGTGCAGGAAACCACTTTTGCACTTGTATTAGTGTGGAAAAACCACTTTTCGCACTTGTTTTAGTGTTGAAAAACCACTTTTCGCACTTGTGTTAGTGTTGAAAAACCACTTTTCGCACTTGTGTTAGTGTTGAAAAACCACTTTTCGCACTTGTGTTAGTGTTGAAAAACCACTTTTCGCACTTGTGTTGGTGCAGGAAACCACTTTTGCACTTGTATGAGTGTGGAAAAAACACTTTTTGCACTTGTGATAGTGTTGAAAAACCACTTTTCGCACTTGTGTTGGTGCAGGAAACCAGTTTTGCACTTGTATTAGTGTGGAAAAAACACTTTTTGCACTTGTGATAGTGTTGAAAAACCACTTTTCGCACTTGTGTTGGTGCAGGAAACCACTTTTGCACTTGTATTAGTGTGGAAAAACACTTTTCGCACTTGTGTTAGTGTTGAAAAACCACTTTTCGCACTTGTGTTGGTGCAGGAAACCACTTTTCCACTTGTATTAGTGTGGAAACACCACTTTTCGCACTTGTGTTGGTGCAGGAAACCACTTTTGCACTTGTATTAGTGTGGAAAAAACACTTTTTGCACTTGTGTTGGTGCAGGAAACCACTTTTGCACTTGTATTAGGGTGGAAAAACACTTTTTGCACTTGTGATAGTGTTGAAAAACCACTTTTCGCACTTGTGTTGGTGTTGAAAAACCACTTTTCGCACTTGTGTTGGTGCAGGAAACCACTTTTGCACTTGTATTAGTGTGGAAAAACACTTTTTGCACTTGTGATAGTGTTGAAAAACCACTTTTCGCACTTGTGTTGGTGCAGGAAACCACTTTTGCACTTGTATTAGTGTGGAAAAACCACTTTTTGCACTTGTATTAGTGTGGAAATAACACTTTTTGCACTTGTGTTGGTGCAGGAAACCACTTTTGCACTTGTATTAGTGTGAAAAAACCACTTTTTGCACTTGTGTTAGTGTTGAAAAACCACTTTTCGCACTTGTGTTAGTGTTGAAAAACCACTTTTCGCACTTGTGTTGGTGGAGGAAACCACTTTTGCACTTGTATTAGTGTGGAAAAAACACTTTTCGCACTTGTGTTAGTGTTGAAAAACCACTTTTCGCACTTGTGTTAGTGTTGAAAAACCACTTTTCGCACTTGTGTTAGTGTTGAAAAACCACTTTTCGCACTTGTGTTAGTGTTGAAAAACCACTTTTCGCACTTGTGTTGGTGCAGGAAACCACTTTTGCACTTGTATTAGTGTGGAAAAACCACTTTTTGCACTTGTGTTAATGTTGAAAAACCACTTTTCGCACTTGTGTTGGTGCAGGAAACCACTTTTGCACTTGTATTAGTGTGGAAAAACCACTTTTCGCACTTGTGTTAGTGTTGAAAAACCACTTTTCGCACTTGTGTTAGTGTTGAAAAACCACTTTTCGCACTTGTGTTGGTGCAGGAAACCACTTTTGCACTTGTATGAGTGTGGAAAAAACACTTTTTGCACTTGTGATAGTGTTGAAAAACCACTTTTCGCACTTGTGTTGGTGCAGGAAACCAGTTTTGCACTTGTATTAGTGTGGAAAAAACACTTTTTGCACTTGTGATAGTGTTGAAAAACCACTTTTCGCACTTGTGTTGGTGCAGGAAACCACTTTTGCACTTGTATTAGTGTGGAAAAACACTTTTCGCACTTGTGTTAGTGTTGAAAAACCACTTTTCGCACTTGTGTTGGTGCAGGAAACCACTTTTCCACTTGTATTAGTGTGGAAAAACCACTTTCGCACTTGTGTTGGTGCAGGAAACCACTTTTGCACTTGTATTAGTGTGGAAAAAACACTTTTTGCACTTGTGTTGGTGCAGGAAACCACATTTGCACTTGTATTAGGGTGGAAAAAACACTTTTTGCACTTGTGATAGTGTTGAAAAACCACTTTTCGCACTTGTGTTGGTGTTGAAAAACCACTTTTCGCACTTGTGTTGGTGCAGGAAACCACTTTTGCACTTGTATTAGTGTGGAAAAACCACTTTTTGCACTTGTGTTAGTGTTGAAAAACCACTTTTCGCACTTGTGTTAGTGTTGAAAAACCACTTTTCGCACTTGTGTTAGTGGAGGAAACCACTTTTGCACTTGTATTAGTGTGGAAAAACCACTTTTCGCACTTGTGTTAGTGTTGAAAAACCACTTTTCGCACTTGTGTTAGTGTTGAAAAACCACTTTTCGCACTTGTGTTAGTGTTGAAAAACCACTTTTCGCACTTGTGTTAGTGTTGAAAAACCACTTTTCGCACTTGTGTTAGTGTTGAAAAACCACTTTTCGCACTTGTGTTGGTGCAGGAAACCACTTTTGCACTTGTGTTAGTGTTGAAAAACTGCTTTTCGCACGTGTTGGTGCAGGAAACCACTTTTGCACTTGTATTAGTGTGGAAAAACACTTTTCGCACTTGGGTTAGTGTTGAAAAACCACTTTTCGCACTTGTGTTAGTGTTGAAAAACCACTTTTCGCACTTGTGTTGGTGCAGGAAACCACTTTTGCACTTGTATTAGTGTGGAAAAACCACTTTTCGCACTTGTGTTAGTGTTGAAAAACCACTTTTCGCACTTGTGTTAATGTTGAAAAACCACTTTTCGCACTTGTGTTGGTGCGGGAAACCACTTTTGCACTTGTATGAGTGTGGAAAAAACACTTTTTGCACTTGTGATAGTGTTGAAAAACCACTTTTCGCACTTGTGTTGGTGCAGGAAACCACTTTTGCACTTGTATTAGTGTGGAAAAACCACTTTTCGCACTTGTGTTAGTGCTGAAAAACCACTTTTCGCACTTGTGTTGGTGGAGGAAACCACTTTTGCACTTGTATTAGTGTGGAAAAACCACTTTTCGCACTTGTGTTAGTGTTGAAAAACCATTTTTTGCACTTGTGTTGGTGCAGGAAACCACTTTTGCACTTGTATTAGTGTGGAAATAACACTTTTTGCACTTGTGATAGTGTTGAAAAACCACTTTTCGCACTTGTGTTGGTGCAGGAAACCACTTTTGCACTTGTATTAGTGTGGAAAAACCACTTTTTGCACTTGTGTTAGTGTTGAAAAACCACTTTTCGCACTTGTGTTAGTGTTGAAAAACCACTTTTCGCACTTGTGTTAGTGTTGAAAAACCACTTTTCGCACTTGTGTTAGTGTTGAAAAACCACTTTTCGCACTTGTGTTAGTGTTGAAAAACCACTTTTCGCACTTGTGTTGGTACAGGAAACCACTTTTGCACTTGTATTAGTGTGGAAAAAACACTTTTCGCACTTGTGCTAATGTTGAAAAACCACCTTTTGCACTTGTGTTGGTGCAGGAAACCACTCGTGCACTTGTATTAGTGTGGAAAAACCACTTTTCGCACTTGTGTTAGGGTTGAAAAACCACTTTTCGCACTTGTGTTGGTGCAGGAAACCACTTTTGCACTTGTATAAGTGTGGAAAAACCACTTTTCGTACTTGTGTTAGTGTTGAAAAACCACTTTTCGCAATTGTGTTAGTGTTGAAAAACCACTTTTGCACTTGTATTACTGTTGAAAAACCACTTTTCGCACTTGTTAGTGTTGAAAAACCACTTTTCGCACTTGTGTTAGTGTTGAAAAACCACTTTTCGCACTTGTGTTGGTGCAGGAAACCAGTTTTGCACTTGTATTAGTGTGGAAAAAACACTTTTTGCACTTGTGATAGTGTTGAAAAACCACTTTTCGCACTTGTGTTAGTGTTGAAAAACCACTTTTCGCACTTGTGTTGGTGCAGGAAACCACTTTTGCACTTGTATTAGTGTGGAAAAACACTTTTTGCACTTGTGATAGTGTTGAAAAACCACTTTTCGCACTTGTGTTAGTGTTGAAAAACCACTTTTCGCACTTGTGTTGGTGCAGGAAACCACTTTTGCACTTGTATTAGTGTGGAAAAACACTTTTTGCACTTGTGATAGTGTTGAAAAAACACTTTTCGCACTTGTGTTGGTGCAGCAAACCACTTTTGCACTTGTATTAGTGTGGAAAAACCACTTTTTGCACTTGTGTTAGTGTTGAAAAACCACTTTTCGCACTTGTGTTAGTGTTGAAAAATCACTTTTCGCACTTGTGTTGGTGGAGGAAATCACTTTTGCACTTGTATTAGTGTGGAAAAACCACTTTTCGCACTTGTGATAGTGTTGAAAAACCACTTTTCGCACTTGTGTTAGTGTTGAAAAACCACTTTTCGCACTTGTGTTAGTGTTGAAAAACCACTTTTCGCACTTGTGTTAGTGTTGAAAAACCACTTTTCGCACTTGTGTTAGTGTTGAAAAACCACTTTTCGCACTTGTGTTAATGTTGAAAAACCACCTTTCGCACTTGTGTTGGTGCAGGAAACCTCTCGTGCACTTGTATTAGTGTGGAAAAACCACTTTTCGCACTTGTGTTAGGGTTGAAAAACCACTTTTCGCACTTGTGTTAGTGTTGAAAAACCACTTTTGCATTTGTATTACTGTTGAAAAACCACTTTTCGCACTTGTGTTAGTGTTGAAAAACCACTTTTCGCACTTGTGTTAGTGTTGAAAAACCACTTTTGCATTTGTATTACTGTTGAAAAACCACTTTTCGCACTTGTGTTAGTGTTGAAAAAACACTTTTCGCACTTTTGTTAGTGTTGAAAACCACTTTTCGCACTTGTGTTGGTGCAGGAAACCACTTTTGCACTTGTATTATTGTGGAAAAACCACTTTTCGCACTTGTGTTAGTGTTGAAAAACCACTTTTCGCACTTGTGTTAGTGTTGAAAAACCACTTTTCGCACTTGTGTTGGTGCAGGAAACCACTTTTGCACTTGTATTTGTGTGGAAAAAACACTTTTTGCACTTGTGATAGTGTTGAAAAACCACTTTTCGCACTTGTGTTAGTGTTGAAAAACCACTTTTCGCACTTGTGTTGGTGCAGGAAACCACTTTTGCACTTGTATTAGTGTGGAAAACCACTTTTCGCACTTGTGTTGGTGCAGGAAACCACTTTTGCACTTGTATTAGTGTGGAAAAACCACTTTTCGCACTTGTGTTAGTGTTGAAAAACCACTTTTCGCACTTGTGTTAGTGTTGAAAAACCACTTTTCGCACTTGTGTTGGTGCGGGAAACCACTTTTGCACTTGTATGAGTGTGGAAAAAACACTTTTTGCACTTGTGATAGTGTTGAAAAACCACTTTTCACACTTGTGTTGGTGCAGGAAACCACTTTTGCACTTGTATTAGTGTGGAAAAACCACTTTTCGCACTTGTGTTAGTGCTGAAAAACCACTTTTCGCACTTGTGTTGGTGGAGGAAACCACTTTTGCACTTGTATTAGTGTGGAAAAACCACTTTTTGAACTTGTGTTAGTGTTGAAAAACCACTTTTCGCACTTGTGTTAGTGTTGAAAAACCACTTTTCGCACTTGTGTTAGTGTTGAAAAACCACTTTTCGCACTTGTGTTAGTGTTGAAAAACCACTTTTCGCACTTGTGTTAGTGTTGAAAAACCACTTTTCGCACTTGTGTTGGTACAGGAAACCACTTTTGCACTTGTATTTGTGTGGAAAAAACACTTTTTGCACTTGTGATAGTGTTGAAAAACCACTTTTCGCACTTGTGTTAGTGTTGAAAAACCACTTTTCGCACTTGTGTTGGTGCAGGAAACCACTTTTGCACTTGTATTAGTGTGGAAAACCACTTTTCGCACTTGTGTTAGTGTTGAAAAACCACTTTTCGCACTTGTGTTGGTGCAGGAAACCACTTTTGCACTTGTGTTAGTGTTGAAAAACCACTTTTCGCACTTGTGTTAGTGTTGAAAAACCACTTTTCGCACTTGTGTTGGTGCAGGAAACCACTTTTCGCACTTGTATTAGTGTGGAAAAACCACTTTTCGCACTTGTTTTAGTGTTGAAAAACCACTTTTCGCACTTGTGTTAGTGTTGAAAAACCACTTTTCGCACTTGTGTTAGTGTTGAAAAACCACTTTTCGCACTTGTGTTAGTGTTGAAAAACCACTTTTCGCACTTGTGTTGGTGCAGGAAACCACTTTTGCACTTGTATGAGTGTGGAAAAAACAATTTTTGCACTTGTGATAGTGTTGAAAAACCACTTTTCGCACTTGTGTTGGTGCAGGAAACCAGTTTTGCACTTGTATTAGTGTGGAAAAAACACTTTTTGCACTTGTGATAGTGTTGAAAAACCACTTTTCGCACTTGTGTTAGTGTTGAAAAACCACTTTTCGCACTTGTGTTGGTGCAGGAAACCACTTTTGCACTTGTATTAGTGTGGAAAAACACTTTTTGCACTTGTGATAGTGTTGAAAAACCACTTTTCGCACTTGTGTTAGTGTTGAAAAACCACTTTTCGCACTTGTGTTGGTGCAGGAAACCACTTTTGCACTTGTATTAGTGTGGAAAAACACTTTTTGCACTTGTGATAGTGTTGAAAAAACACTTTTCGCACTTGTGTTGGTGCAGCAAACCACTTTTGCACTTGTATTAGTGTGGAAAAACCACTTTTTGCACTTGTGTTAGTGTTGAAAAACCACTTTTCGCACTTGTGTTAGTGTTGAAAAACCACTTTTCGCACTTGTGTTGGTGGAGGAAATCACTTTTGCACTTGTATTAGTGTGGAAAAACCACTTTTCGCACTTGTGATAGTGTTGAAAAACCACTTTTCGCACTTGTGTTAGTGTTGAAAAACCACTTTTCGCACTTGTGTTAGTGTTGAAAAACCACTTTTCGCACTTGTGTTAGTGTTGAAAAACCACTTTTCGCACTTTTGTTAGTGTTGAAAACCACTTTTCGCACTTGTGTTGGTGCAGGAAACCACTTTTGCACTTGTATTATTGTGGAAAAACCACTTTTCGCACTTGTGTTAGTGTTGAAAAACCACTTTTCGCACTTGTGTTAGTGTTGAAAAACCACTTTTCGCACTTGTGTTGGTGCAGGAAACCACTTTTGCACTTGTATTTGTGTGGAAAAAACACTTTTTGCACTTGTGATAGTGTTGAAAAACCACTTTTCGCACTTGTGTTAGTGTTGAAAAACCACTTTTCGCACTTGTGTTGGTGCAGGAAACCACTTTTGCACTTGTATTAGTGTGGAAAAACCACTTTTCGCACTTGTGTTAGTGTTGAAAAACCACTTTTCGCACTTGTGTTGGTGCAGGAAACCACTTTTGCACTTGTATTAGTGTGGAAAAACCACTTTTCGCACTTGTGTTAGTGTTGAAAAACCACTTTTCGCACTTGTGTTAGTGTTGAAAAACCACTTTTCGCACTTGTGTTAGTGTTGAAAAACCACTTTTCGCACTTGTGTTGGTGCAGGAAACCACTTTTGCACTTGTATTAGTGTGGAAAAAACACTTTTTGCACTTGTGATAGTGTTGAAAAACCACTTTTCGCACTTGTGTTGGTGTGGAAAAAACACTTTTTGCACTTGTGATAGTGTTGAAAAACCACTTTTCGCACTTGTGTTGGTGCAGGAAACCACTTTTGCACTTGTATGAATGTGGAAAAACCACTTTTCGCACTTGTGTTGGTGCAGGAAACCACTTTTGCACTTGTATTAGTGTGGAAAAAACACTTTTTGCACTTGTGATAGTGTTGAAAAACCACTTTTCGCACTTGTGTTGGTGTGGAAAAAACACTTTTTGCACTTGTGATAGTGTTGAAAAACCACTTTTCGCACTTGTGATAGTGTTGAAAAACCACTTTTCGCACTTGTGTTGGTGCAGGAAACCACTTTTGCACTTGTGTTAGTGTGGAAAAACCACTTTTTGCACTTGTGTTAGTGTTGAAAAACCACTTTTCGCACTTGTGTTAGTGTTGAAAAACCACTTTTCGCACTTGTGTTGGTGCAGGTCTCGATTAGACATTGTTCTGACGATCACTGGAGCGGATCGACTTTGGCTTGAAGCCGCACTTTTGCACGCACTTTTGCACTTGTATTAGTGTGGAAAAACCACTTTTCGCACTTGTGTTAGTGTTGAAAAACCACTTTTCGCACTTGTGTTGGTGCAGGAAACCACTTTTGCAGTTGTATTAGTGTGGAAAAACCACTTTTCGCACTTGTGTTAGTGTTGAAAAACCACTTTTCGCACTTGTGTTAGTGTTGAAAAAACACTTTTCGCACTTGTGTTGGTGCAGGAAACCACTTTTGCACTTGTATTAGTGTGGAAAAACCACTTTTCGCACTTGTGTTAGTGTTGAAAAACCACTTTTCGCACTTGTGTTAGTGTTGAAAAACCACTTTTCGCACTTGTGTTGGTGCAGGAAACCACTTTTGCACTTGTATGAGTGTTGAAAAAACACTTTTTGCACTTGTGATAGTGTTGAAAAACCACTTTTCGCACTTGTGTTGGTTCAGGAAACCAGTTTTGCACTTGTATTAGTGTGGAAAAAACACTTTTTGCACTTGTGATAGTGTTGAAAAACCACTTTTCGCACTTGTGTTAGTGTTGATAAACCACTTTTCGCACTTGTGTTGGTGCAGGAAACCACTTTTGCACTTGTATTAGTGTGGAAAAACACTTTTTGCACTTGTGATAGTGTTGAAAAACCACTTTTCGCACTTGTGTTAGTGTTGAAAAACCACTTTTCGCACTTGTGTTGGTGCAGGAAACCACTTTTCCACTTGTATTAGTGTGGAAACAACACTTTTCGCACTTGTGTTAGTGTTGAAAAACCACTTTTCGCACTTGTGTTGGTGTTGAAAAACCACTTTTCGCACTTGTGTTGGTGCAGGAAACCACTTTTGCACTTGTATTAGTGTGGAAAAACCACTTTTCGCACTTGTGTTAGTGTTGAAAAAACACTTTTCGCACTTGTGTTGGTGCAGGAAACCACTTTTGCACTTGTATTAGTATGGAAAAAACACTTTTTGCACTTGTGTTGGTGCAGGAAACCACTTTTGCACTTGTATTAGTGTGGAAAAAACACTTTTTGCACTTGTGATAGTGTTGAAAAACCACTTTTCGCACTTGTGTTGGTGCAGGAAACCACTTTTGCACTTGTGATAGTGTTGAAAAACCACTTTTCGCACTTGTGTTGGTGCAGGAAACCACTTTTGCACTTGTATTAGTGTGGAAAAACCACTTTTCGCACTTGTGTTAGTGTTGAAAAACCACTTTTCGCACTTGTGTTAGTGTTGAAAAACCACTTTTCGCACTTGTGTTGGTGCAGGAAACCACTTTTGCACTTGTATTAGTGTGGAAAAAACACTTTTTGCACCTGTGTTGTTGCAGGAAACCACTTTTGCACTTGTATTAGTGTGGAAAAAACACTTTTTGCACTTGTGATAGTGTGGAAAAAACACTTTTTGCACTTGTATTAGTGTGGAAAAACCACTTTTTGCACTTGTGTTAGTGTTGAAAAACCACTTTTCGCACTTGTGTTAGTGTTGAAAAACCACTTTTCGCACTTGTGTTGGTGCAGGAAACCACTTTTGCACTTGTATGAGTGTCGAAAAAACACTTTTTGCACTTGTGATAGTGTTGAAAAACCACTTTTCGCACTTGTGTTGGTGCAGGAAACCAGTTTTGCACTTGTATTAGTGTGGAAAAAACACTTTTTGCACTTGTGATAGTGTTGAAAAACCACTTTCGCACTTGTGTTAGTGTTGAAAAACCACTTTTCGCACTTGTGTTGGTGCAGGAAACCACTTTTGCACTTGTATTAGTGTGGAAAAACACTTTTTGCACTTGTGATAGTGTTGAAAAACCACTTTTCGCACTTGTGTTAGTGTTGAAAAACCACTTTTCGCACTTGTGTTGGTGCAGGAAACCACTTTTCCACTTGTATTAGTGTGGAAACAACACTTTTCGCACTTGTGTTAGTGTTGAAAAACCACTTTTCGCACTTGTGTTGGTGTTGAAAAACCACTTTTCGCACTTGTGTTGGTGCAGGAAACCACTTTTGCACTTGTATTAGTGTGGAAAAACCACTTTTCGCACTTGTGTTAGTGTTGAAAAAACACTTTTCGCACTTGTGTTGGTGCAGGAAACCACTTTTGCACTTGTATTAGTATGGAAAAAACACTTTTTGCACTTGTGTTGGTGCAGGAAACCACTTTTGCACTTGTATTAGTGTGGAAAAAACACTTTTTGCACTTGTGATAGTGTTGAAAAACCACTTTTCGCACTTGTGTTGGTGCAGGAAACCACTTTTGCACTTGTGATAGTGTTGAAAAACCACTTTTCGCACTTGTGTTGGTGCAGGAAACCACTTTTGCACTTGTATTAGTGTGGAAAAACCACTTTTCGCACTTGTGTTAGTGTTGAAAAACCACTTTTCGCACTTGTGTTAGTGTTGAAAAACCACTTTTCGCACTTGTGTTGGTGCAGGAAACCACTTTTGCACTTGTATTAGTGTGGAAAAAACACTTTTTGCACCTGTGTTGGTGCAGGAAACCACTTTTGCACTTGTATTAGTGTGGAAAAAACACTTTTTGCACTTGTGATAGTGTTGAAAAACCACTTTTCGTACTTGTGTTAGTGTTGAAAAACCACTTTTCGCACTTGTGTTGGTGCAGGAAACCACTTTTGCACTTGTATTAGTGTGGAAAAACACTTTTTGCACTTGTGATAGTGTTGAAAAACCACTTTTCGCACTTGTGTTGGTGCAGGAAACCACTTTTCCACTTGTATTAGTGTGGAAAAACCGCTTTTCGCACTTGTGTTAGTGTTGAAAAACCACTTTTCGCACTTGTGTTGGTGCAGGAAACCACTTTTGCACTTGTATTAGTGTGGAAAAAACACTTTTTGCACCTGTGTTGGTGCAGGAAACCACTTTTGCACTTGTATTAGTGTGGAAAAACCACTTTTCGCACTTGTGTTAGTGTTGAAAAACCACTTTTCGCACTTGTGTTAATGTTGAAAAACCACTTTTCGCACTTGTGTTGGTGCGGGAAACCACTTTTGCACTTGTATGAGTGTGGAAAAAACACTTTTTGCACTTGTGATAGTGTTGAAAAACCACTTTTCGCACTTGTGTTGGTGCAGGAAACCACTTTTGCACTTGTATTAGTGTGGAAAAACCACTTTTCGCACTTGTGTTAGTGCTGAAAAACCACTTTTCGCACTTGTGTTGGTGGAGGAAACCACTTTTGCACTTGTATTAGTGTGGAAAAACCACTTTTCGCACTTGTGTTAGTGTTGAAAAACCATTTTTTGCACTTGTGTTGGTGCAGGAAACCACTTTTGCACTTGTATTAGTGTGGAAATAACACTTTTTGCACTTGTGATAGTGTTGAAAAACCACTTTTCGCACTTGTGTTGGTGCAGGAAACCACTTTTGCACTTGTATTAGTGTGGAAAAACCACTTTTTGCACTTGTGTTAGTGTTGAAAAACCACTTTTCGCACTTGTGTTAGTGTTGAAAAACCACTTTTCGCACTTGTGTTAGTGTTGAAAAACCACTTTTCGCACTTGTGTTAGTGTTGAAAAACCACTTTTCGCACTTGTGTTAGTGTTGAAAAACCACTTTTCGCACTTGTGTTGGTACAGGAAACCACTTTTGCACTTGTATTAGTGTGGAAAAAACACTTTTCGCACTTGTGCTAATGTTGAAAAACCACCTTTTGCACTTGTGTTGGTGCAGGAAACCACTCGTGCACTTGTATTAGTGTGGAAAAACCACTTTTCGCACTTGTGTTAGGGTTGAAAAACCACTTTTCGCACTTGTGTTGGTGCAGGAAACCACTTTTGCACTTGTATAAGTGTGGAAAAACCACTTTTCGTACTTGTGTTAGTGTTGAAAAACCACTTTTCGCAATTGTGTTAGTGTTGAAAAACCACTTTTGCACTTGTATTACTGTTGAAAAACCACTTTTCGCACTTGTTAGTGTTGAAAAACCACTTTTCGCACTTGTGTTAGTGTTGAAAAACCACTTTTCGCACTTGTGTTGGTGCAGGAAACCAGTTTTGCACTTGTATTAGTGTGGAAAAAACACTTTTTGCACTTGTGATAGTGTTGAAAAACCACTTTTCGCACTTGTGTTAGTGTTGAAAAACCACTTTTCGCACTTGTGTTGGTGCAGGAAACCACTTTTGCACTTGTATTAGTGTGGAAAAACACTTTTTGCACTTGTGATAGTGTTGAAAAACCACTTTTCGCACTTGTGTTAGTGTTGAAAAACCACTTTTCGCACTTGTGTTGGTGCAGGAAACCACTTTTGCACTTGTATTAGTGTGGAAAAACACTTTTTGCACTTGTGATAGTGTTGAAAAAACACTTTTCGCACTTGTGTTGGTGCAGCAAACCACTTTTGCACTTGTATTAGTGTGGAAAAACCACTTTTTGCACTTGTGTTAGTGTTGAAAAACCACTTTTCGCACTTGTGTTAGTGTTGAAAAATCACTTTTCGCACTTGTGTTGGTGGAGGAAATCACTTTTGCACTTGTATTAGTGTGGAAAAACCACTTTTCGCACTTGTGATAGTGTTGAAAAACCACTTTTCGCACTTGTGTTAGTGTTGAAAAACCACTTTTCGCACTTGTGTTAGTGTTGAAAAACCACTTTTCGCACTTGTGTTAGTGTTGAAAAACCACTTTTCGCACTTGTGTTAGTGTTGAAAAACCACTTTTCGCACTTGTGTTAATGTTGAAAAACCACCTTTCGCACTTGTGTTGGTGCAGGAAACCTCTCGTGCACTTGTATTAGTGTGGAAAAACCACTTTTCGCACTTGTGTTAGGGTTGAAAAACCACTTTTCGCACTTGTGTTAGTGTTGAAAAACCACTTTTGCATTTGTATTACTGTTGAAAAACCACTTTTCGCACTTGTGTTAGTGTTGAAAAACCACTTTTCGCACTTGTGTTAGTGTTGAAAAACCACTTTTGCATTTGTATTACTGTTGAAAAACAACTTTTCGCACTTGTGTTAGTGTTGAAAAAACACTTTTCGCACTTTTGTTAGTGTTGAAAACCACTTTTCGCACTTGTGTTGGTGCAGGAAACCACTTTTGCACTTGTATTATTGTGGAAAAACCACTTTTCGCACTTGTGTTAGTGTTGAAAAACCACTTTTCGCACTTGTGTTAGTGTTGAAAAACCACTTTTCGCACTTGTGTTGGTGCAGGAAACCACTTTTGCACTTGTATTTGTGTGGAAAAAACACTTTTTGCACTTGTGATAGTGTTGAAAAACCACTTTTCGCACTTGTGTTAGTGTTGAAAAACCACTTTTCGCACTTGTGTTGGTGCAGGAAACCACTTTTGCACTTGTATTAGTGTGGAAAACCACTTTTCGCACTTGTGTTGGTGCAGGAAACCACTTTTGCACTTGTATTAGTGTGGAAAAACCACTTTTCGCACTTGTGTTAGTGTTGAAAAACCACTTTTCGCACTTGTGTTAGTGTTGAAAAACCACTTTTCGCACTTGTGTTGGTGCGGGAAACCACTTTTGCACTTGTATGAGTGTGGAAAAAACACTTTTTGCACTTGTGATAGTGTTGAAAAACCACTTTTCACACTTGTGTTGGTGCAGGAAACCACTTTTGCACTTGTATTAGTGTGGAAAAACCACTTTTCGCACTTGTGTTAGTGCTGAAAAACCACTTTTCGCACTTGTGTTGGTGGAGGAAACCACTTTTGCACTTGTATTAGTGTGGAAAAACCACTTTTTGAACTTGTGTTAGTGTTGAAAAACCACTTTTCGCACTTGTGTTAGTGTTGAAAAACCACTTTTCGCACTTGTGTTAGTGTTGAAAAACCACTTTTCGCACTTGTGTTAGTGTTGAAAAACCACTTTTCGCACTTGTGTTAGTGTTGAAAAACCACTTTTCGCACTTGTGTTGGTACAGGAAACCACTTTTGCACTTGTATTTGTGTGGAAAAAACACTTTTTGCACTTGTGATAGTGTTGAAAAACCACTTTTCGCACTTGTGTTAGTGTTGAAAAACCACTTTTCGCACTTGTGTTGGTGCAGGAAACCACTTTTGCACTTGTATTAGTGTGGAAAACCACTTTTCGCACTTGTGTTAGTGTTGAAAAACCACTTTTCGCACTTGTGTTGGTGCAGGAAACCACTTTTGCACTTGTGTTAGTGTTGAAAAACCACTTTTCGCACTTGTGTTAGTGTTGAAAAACCACTTTTCGCACTTGTGTTGGTGCAGGAAACCACTTTTCGCACTTGTATTAGTGTGGAAAAACCACTTTTCGCACTTGTTTTAGTGTTGAAAAACCACTTTTCGCACTTGTGTTAGTGTTGAAAAACCACTTTTCGCACTTGTGTTAGTGTTGAAAAACCACTTTTCGCACTTGTGTTAGTGTTGAAAAACCACTTTTCGCACTTGTGTTGGTGCAGGAAACCACTTTTGCACTTGTATGAGTGTGGAAAAAACACTTTTTGCACTTGTGATAGTGTTGAAAAACCACTTTTCGCACTTGTGTTGGTGCAGGAAACCAGTTTTGCACTTGTATTAGTGTGGAAAAAACACTTTTTGCACTTGTGATAGTGTTGAAAAACCACTTTTCGCACTTGTGTTAGTGTTGAAAAACCACTTTTCGCACTTGTGTTGGTGCAGGAAACCACTTTTGCACTTGTATTAGTGTGGAAAAACACTTTTTGCACTTGTGATAGTGTTGAAAAACCACTTTTCGCACTTGTGTTAGTGTTGAAAAACCACTTTTCGCACTTGTGTTGGTGCAGGAAACCACTTTTGCACTTGTATTAGTGTGGAAAAACACTTTTTGCACTTGTGATAGTGTTGAAAAAACACTTTTCGCACTTGTGTTGGTGCAGCAAACCACTTTTGCACTTGTATTAGTGTGGAAAAACCACTTTTTGCACTTGTGTTAGTGTTGAAAAACCACTTTTCGCACTTGTGTTAGTGTTGAAAAACCACTTTTCGCACTTGTGTTGGTGGAGGAAATCACTTTTGCACTTGTATTAGTGTGGAAAAACCACTTTTCGCACTTGTGATAGTGTTGAAAAACCACTTTTCGCACTTGTGTTAGTGTTGAAAAACCACTTTTCGCACTTGTGTTAGTGTTGAAAAACCACTTTTCGCACTTGTGTTAGTGTTGAAAAACCACTTTTCGCACTTTTGTTAGTGTTGAAAACCACTTTTCGCACTTGTGTTGGTGCAGGAAACCACTTTTGCACTTGTATTATTGTGGAAAAACCACTTTTCGCACTTGTGTTAGTGTTGAAAAACCACTTTTCGCACTTGTGTTAGTGTTGAAAAACCACTTTTCGCACTTGTGTTGGTGCAGGAAACCACTTTTGCACTTGTATTTGTGTGGAAAAAACACTTTTTGCACTTGTGATAGTGTTGAAAAACCACTTTTCGCACTTGTGTTAGTGTTGAAAAACCACTTTTCGCACTTGTGTTGGTGCAGGAAACCACTTTTGCACTTGTATTAGTGTGGAAAAACCACTTTTCGCACTTGTGTTAGTGTTGAAAAACCACTTTTCGCACTTGTGTTGGTGCAGGAAACCACTTTTGCACTTGTATTAGTGTGGAAAAACCACTTTTCGCACTTGTGTTAGTGTTGAAAAACCACTTTTCGCACTTGTGTTAGTGTTGAAAAACCACTTTTCGCACTTGTGTTAGTGTTGAAAAACCACTTTTCGCACTTGTGTTGGTGCAGGAAACCACTTTTGCACTTGTATTAGTGTGGAAAAAAGACTTTTTGCACTTGTGATAGTGTTGAAAAACCACTTTTCGCACTTGTGTTGGTGTGGAAAAAACACTTTTTGCACTTGTGATAGTGTTGAAAAACCACTTTTCGCACTTGTGATAGTGTTGAAAAACCACTTTTCGCACTTGTGTTGGTGCAGGAAACCACTTTTGCACTTGTATGAATGTGGAAAAAAACCACTTTTCGCACTTGTGTTGGTGCAGGAAACCACTTTTGCACTTGTATTAGTGTGGAAAAAACACTTTTTGCACTTGTGATAGTGTTGAAAAACCACTTTTCGCACTTGTGTTGGTGTGGAAAAAACACTTTTTGCACTTGTGATAGTGTTGAAAAACCACTTTTCGCACTTGTGATAGTGTTGAAAAACCACTTTTCGCACTTGTGTTGGTGCAGGAAACCACTTTTGCACTTGTGTTAGTGTGGAAAAACCACTTTTTGCACTTGTGTTAGTGTTGAAAAACCACTTTTCGCACTTGTGTTAGTGTTGAAAAACCACTTTTCGCACTTGTGTTGGTGCAGGTCTCGATTAGACATTGTTCTGACGATCACTGGAGCGGATCGACTTTGGCTTGAAGCCGCACTTTTGCACGCACTTTTGCACTTGTATTAGTGTGGAAAAACCACTTTTCGCACTTGTGTTAGTGTTGAAAAACCACTTTTCGCACTTGTGTTGGTGCAGGAAACCACTTTTGCAGTTGTATTAGTGTGGAAAAACCACTTTTCGCACTTGTGTTAGTGTTGAAAAACCACTTTTCGCACTTGTGTTAGTGTTGAAAAAACACTTTTCGCACTTGTGTTGGTGCAGGAAACCACTTTTGCACTTGTATTAGTGTGGAAAAACCACTTTTCGCACTTGTGTTAGTGTTGAAAAACCACTTTTCGCACTTGTGTTAGTGTTGAAAAACCACTTTTCGCACTTGTGTTGGTGCAGGAAACCACTTTTGCACTTGTATGAGTGTTGAAAAAACACTTTTTGCACTTGTGATAGTGTTGAAAAACCACTTTTCGCACTTGTGTTGGTTCAGGAAACCAGTTTTGCACTTGTATTAGTGTGGAAAAAACACTTTTTGCACTTGTGATAGTGTTGAAAAACCACTTTTCGCACTTGTGTTAGTGTTGATAAACCACTTTTCGCACTTGTGTTGGTGCAGGAAACCACTTTTGCACTTGTATTAGTGTGGAAAAACACTTTTTGCACTTGTGATAGTGTTGAAAAACCACTTTTCGCACTTGTGTTAGTGTTGAAAAACCACTTTTCGCACTTGTGTTGGTGCAGGAAACCACTTTTCCACTTGTATTAGTGTGGAAACAACACTTTTCGCACTTGTGTTAGTGTTGAAAAACCACTTTTCGCACTTGTGTTGGTGTTGAAAAACCACTTTTCGCACTTGTGTTGGTGCAGGAAACCACTTTTGCACTTGTATTAGTGTGGAAAAACCACTTTTCGCACTTGTGTTAGTGTTGAAAAAACACTTTTCGCACTTGTGTTGGTGCAGGAAACCACTTTTGCACTTGTATTAGTATGGAAAAAACACTTTTTGCACTTGTGTTGGTGCAGGAAACCACTTTTGCACTTGTATTAGTGTGGAAAAAACACTTTTTGCACTTGTGATAGTGTTGTAAAACCACTTTTCGCACTTGTGTTGGTGCAGGAAACCACTTTTGCACTTGTGATAGTGTTGAAAAACCACTTTTCGCACTTGTGTTGGTGCAGGAAACCACTTTTGCACTTGTATTAGTGTGGAAAAACCACTTTTCGCACTTGTGTTAGTGTTGAAAAACCACTTTTCGCACTTGTGTTAGTGTTGAAAAACCACTTTTCGCACTTGTGTTGGTGCAGGAAACCACTTTTGCACTTGTATGAGTGTCGAAAAAACACTTTTTGCACTTGTGATAGTGTTGAAAAACCACTTTTCGCACTTGTGTTGGTGCAGGAAACCAGTTTTGCACTTGTATTAGTGTGGAAAAAACACTTTTTGCACTTGTGATAGTGTGGAAAAAACACTTTTTGCACTTGTATTAGTGTGGAAAAAACACTTTTTGCACCTGTGTTGTTGCAGGAAACCACTTTTGCACTTGTATTAGTGTGGAAAAAACACTTTTTGCACTTGTGATAGTGTGGAAAAAACACTTTTTGCACTTGTATTAGTGTGGAAAAACCACTTTTTGCACTTGTGTTAGTGTTGAAAAACCACTTTTCGCACTTGTGTTAGTGTTGAAAAACCACTTTTCGCACTTGTGTTGGTGCAGGAAACCACTTTTGCACTTGTATGAGTGTCGAAAAAACACTTTTTGCACTTGTGATAGTGTTGAAAAACCACTTTTCGCACTTGTGTTGGTGCAGGAAACCAGTTTTGCACTTGTATTAGTGTGGAAAAAACACTTTTCGCACTTGTGTTAGTGTTGAAAAACCACTTTTCGCACTTGTGTTAGTGTTGAAAAACCACTTTTCGCACTTGTGTTAGTGTTGAAAAACCACTTTTCGCACTTGTGTTAGTGTTGAAAAACCACTTTTCGCACTTGTGTTAATGTTGAAAAACCACCTTTCGCACTTGTGTTGGTGCAGGAAACCTCTCGTGCACTTGTATTAGTGTGGAAAAACCACTTTTCGCACTTGTGTTAGGGTTGAAAAACCACTTTTCGCACTTGTGTTAGTGTTGAAAAACCACTTTTGCATTTGTATTACTGTTGAAAAACCACTTTTCGCACTTGTGTTAGTGTTGAAAAACCACTTTTCGCACTTGTGTTAGTGTTGAAAAACCACTTTTGCATTTGTATTACTGTTGAAAAACCACTTTTCACACTTGTGTTAGTGTTGAAAAAACACTTTTCGCACTTTTGTTAGTGTTGAAAACCACTTTTCGCACTTGTGTTGGTGCAGGAAACCACTTTTGCACTTGTATTATTGTGGAAAAACCACTTTTCGCACTTGTGTTAGTGTTGAAAAACCACTTTTCGCACTTGTGTTAGTGTTGAAAAACCACTTTTCGCACTTGTGTTGGTGCAGGAAACCACTTTTGCACTTGTATTTGTGTGGAAAAAACACTTTTTGCACTTGTGATAGTGTTGAAAAACCACTTTTCGCACTTGTGTTAGTGTTGAAAAACCACTTTTCGCACTTGTGTTGGTGCAGGAAACCACTTTTGCACTTGTATTAGTGTGGAAAACCACTTTTCGCACTTGTGTTGGTGCAGGAAACCACTTTTGCACTTGTATTAGTGTGGAAAAACCACTTTTCGCACTTGTGTTAGTGTTGAAAAACCACTTTTCGCACTTGTGTTAGTGTTGAAAAACCACTTTTCGCACTTGTGTTGGTGCGGGAAACCACTTTTGCACTTGTATGAGTGTGGAAAAAACACTTTTTGCACTTGTGATAGTGTTGAAAAACCACTTTTCACACTTGTGTTGGTGCAGGAAACCACTTTTGCACTTGTATTAGTGTGGAAAAACCACTTTTCGCACTTGTGTTAGTGCTGAAAAACCACTTTTCGCACTTGTGTTGGTGGAGGAAACCACTTTTGCACTTGTATTAGTGTGGAAAAACCACTTTTTGAACTTGTGTTAGTGTTGAAAAACCACTTTTCGCACTTGTGTTAGTGTTGAAAAACCACTTTTCGCACTTGTGTTAGTGTTGAAAAACCACTTTTCGCACTTGTGTTAGTGTTGAAAAACCACTTTTCGCACTTGTGTTAGTGTTGAAAAACCACTTTTCGCACTTGTGTTGGTACAGGAAACCACTTTTGCACTTGTATTTGTGTGGAAAAAACACTTTTTGCACTTGTGATAGTGTTGAAAAACCACTTTTCGCACTTGTGTTAGTGTTGAAAAACCACTTTTCGCACTTGTGTTGGTGCAGGAAACCACTTTTGCACTTGTATTAGTGTGGAAAACCACTTTTCGCACTTGTGTTAGTGTTGAAAAACCACTTTTCGCACTTGTGTTGGTGCAGGAAACCACTTTTGCACTTGTGTTAGTGTTGAAAAACCACTTTTCGCACTTGTGTTAGTGTTGAAAAACCACTTTTCGCACTTGTGTTGGTGCAGGAAACCACTTTTCGCACTTGTATTAGTGTGGAAAAACCACTTTTCGCACTTGTTTTAGTGTTGAAAAACCACTTTTCGCACTTGTGTTAGTGTTGAAAAACCACTTTTCGCACTTGTGTTAGTGTTGAAAAACCACTTTTCGCACTTGTGTTAGTGTTGAAAAACCACTTTTCGCACTTGTGTTGGTGCAGGAAACCACTTTTGCACTTGTATGAGTGTGGAAAAAACACTTTTTGCACTTGTGATAGTGTTGAAAAACCACTTTTCGCACTTGTGTTGGTGCAGGAAACCAGTTTTGCACTTGTATTAGTGTGGAAAAAACACTTTTTGCACTTGTGATAGTGTTGAAAAACCACTTTTCGCACTTGTGTTAGTGTTGAAAAACCACTTTTCGCACTTGTGTTGGTGCAGGAAACCACTTTTGCACTTGTATTAGTGTGGAAAAACACTTTTTGCACTTGTGATAGTGTTGAAAAACCACTTTTCGCACTTGTGTTAGTGTTGAAAAACCACTTTTCGCACTTGTGTTGGTGCAGGAAACCACTTTTGCACTTGTATTAGTGTGGAAAAACACTTTTTGCACTTGTGATAGTGTTGAAAAAACACTTTTCGCACTTGTGTTGGTGCAGCAAACCACTTTTGCACTTGTATTAGTGTGGAAAAACCACTTTTTGCACTTGTGTTAGTGTTGAAAAACCACTTTTCGCACTTGTGTTAGTGTTGAAAAACCACTTTTCGCACTTGTGTTGGTGGAGGAAATCACTTTTGCACTTGTATTAGTGTGGAAAAACCACTTTTCGCACTTGTGATAGTGTTGAAAAACCACTTTTCGCACTTGTGTTAGTGTTGAAAAACCACTTTTCGCACTTGTGTTAGTGTTGAAAAACCACTTTTCGCACTTGTGTTAGTGTTGAAAAACCACTTTTCGCACTTTTGTTAGTGTTGAAAACCACTTTTCGCACTTGTGTTGGTGCAGGAAACCACTTTTGCACTTGTATTATTGTGGAAAAACCACTTTTCGCACTTGTGTTAGTGTTGAAAAACCACTTTTCGCACTTGTGTTAGTGTTGAAAAACCACTTTTCGCACTTGTGTTGGTGCAGGAAACCACTTTTGCACTTGTATTTGTGTGGAAAAAACACTTTTTGCACTTGTGATAGTGTTGAAAAACCACTTTTCGCACTTGTGTTAGTGTTGAAAAACCACTTTTCGCACTTGTGTTGGTGCAGGAAACCACTTTTGCACTTGTATTAGTGTGGAAAAACCACTTTTCGCACTTGTGTTAGTGTTGAAAAACCACTTTTCGCACTTGTGTTGGTGCAGGAAACCACTTTTGCACTTGTATTAGTGTGGAAAAACCACTTTTCGCACTTGTGTTAGTGTTGAAAAACCACTTTTCGCACTTGTGTTAGTGTTGAAAAACCACTTTTCGCACTTGTGTTAGTGTTGAAAAACCACTTTTCGCACTTGTGTTGGTGCAGGAAACCACTTTTGCACTTGTATTAGTGTGGAAAAAACACTTTTTGCACTTGTGATAGTGTTGAAAAACCACTTTTCGCACTTGTGTTGGTGTGGAAAAAACACTTTTTGCACTTGTGATAGTGTTGAAAAACCACTTTTCGCACTTGTGTTGGTGCAGGAAACCACTTTTGCACTTGTATGAATGTGGAAAAACCACTTTTCGCACTTGTGTTGGTGCAGGAAACCACTTTTGCACTTGTATTAGTGTGGAAAAAACACTTTTTGCACTTGTGATAGTGTTGAAAAACCACTTTTCGCACTTGTGTTGGTGTGGAAAAAACACTTTTTGCACTTGTGATAGTGTTGAAAAACCACTTTTCGCACTTGTGATAGTGTTGAAAAACCACTTTTCGCACTTGTGTTGGTGCAGGAAACCACTTTTGCACTTGTGTTAGTGTGGAAAAACCACTTTTTGCACTTGTGTTAGTGTTGAAAAACCACTTTTCGCACTTGTGTTAGTGTTGAAAAACCACTTTTCGCACTTGTGTTGGTGTGGAAAAAACACTTTTTGCACTTGTGATAGTGTTGAAAAACCACTTTTCGCACTTGTGATAGTGTTGAAAAACCACTTTTCGCACTTGTGTTGGTGCAGGAAACCACTTTTGCACTTGTATTAGTGTGGAAAAACCACTTTTCGCACTTGTGATAGTGTTGAAAAACCACTTTTCGCACTTGTGTTAGTGTTGAAAAACCACTTTTCGCACTTGTGTTAGTGTTGAAAAACCACTTTTCGCACTTGTGTTAGTGTTGAAAAACCACTTTTCGCACTTTTGTTAGTGTTGAAAACCACTTTTCGCACTTGTGTTGGTGCAGGAAACCACTTTTGCACTTGTATTATTGTGGAAAAACCACTTTTCGCACTTGTGTTAGTGTTGAAAAACCACTTTTCGCACTTGTGTTAGTGTTGAAAAACCACTTTTCGCACTTGTGTTGGTGCAGGAAACCACTTTTGCACTTGTATTTGTGTGGAAAAAACACTTTTTGCACTTGTGATAGTGTTGAAAAACCACTTTTCGCACTTGTGTTAGTGTTGAAAAACCACTTTTCGCACTTGTGTTGGTGCAGGAAACCACTTTTGCACTTGTATTAGTGTGGAAAAACCACTTTTCGCACTTGTGTTAGTGTTGAAAAACCACTTTTCGCACTTGTGTTGGTGCAGGAAACCACTTTTGCACTTGTATTAGTGTGGAAAAACCACTTTTCGCACTTGTGTTAGTGTTGAAAAACCACTTTTCGCACTTGTGTTAGTGTTGAAAAACCACTTTTCGCACTTGTGTTAGTGTTGAAAAACCACTTTTCGCACTTGTGTTGGTGCAGGAAACCACTTTTGCACTTGTATTAGTGTGGAAAAAAGACTTTTTGCACTTGTGATAGTGTTGAAAAACCACTTTTCGCACTTGTGTTGGTGTGGAAAAAACACTTTTTGCACTTGTGATAGTGTTGAAAAACCACTTTTCGCACTTGTGATAGTGTTGAAAAACCACTTTTCGCACTTGTGTTGGTGCAGGAAACCACTTTTGCACTTGTATGAATGTGGAAAAAACCACTTTTCGCACTTGTGTTGGTGCAGGAAACCACTTTTGCACTTGTATTAGTGTGGAAAAAACACTTTTTGCACTTGTGATAGTGTTGAAAAACCACTTTTCGCACTTGTGTTGGTGTGGAAAAAACACTTTTTGCACTTGTGATAGTGTTGAAAAACCACTTTTCGCACTTGTGATAGTGTTGAAAAACCACTTTTCGCACTTGTGTTGGTGCAGGAAACCACTTTTGCACTTGTGTTAGTGTGGAAAAACCACTTTTTGCACTTGTGTTAGTGTTGAAAAACCACTTTTCGCACTTGTGTTAGTGTTGAAAAACCACTTTTCGCACTTGTGTTGGTGCAGGTCTCGATTAGACATTGTTCTGACGATCACTGGAGCGGATCGACTTTGGCTTGAAGCCGCACTTTTGCACGCACTTTTGCACTTGTATTAGTGTGGAAAAACCACTTTTCGCACTTGTGTTAGTGTTGAAAAACCACTTTTCGCACTTGTGTTGGTGCAGGAAACCACTTTTGCAGTTGTATTAGTGTGGAAAAACCACTTTTCGCACTTGTGTTAGTGTTGAAAAACCACTTTTCGCACTTGTGTTAGTGTTGAAAAAACACTTTTCGCACTTGTGTTGGTGCAGGAAACCACTTTTGCACTTGTATTAGTGTGGAAAAACCACTTTTCGCACTTGTGTTAGTGTTGAAAAACCACTTTTCGCACTTGTGTTAGTGTTGAAAAACCACTTTTCGCACTTGTGTTGGTGCAGGAAACCACTTTTGCACTTGTATGAGTGTTGAAAAAACACTTTTTGCACTTGTGATAGTGTTGAAAAACCACTTTTCGCACTTGTGTTGGTTCAGGAAACCAGTTTTGCACTTGTATTAGTGTGGAAAAAACACTTTTTGCACTTGTGATAGTGTTGAAAAACCACTTTTCGCACTTGTGTTAGTGTTGATAAACCACTTTTCGCACTTGTGTTGGTGCAGGAAACCACTTTTGCACTTGTATTAGTGTGGAAAAACACTTTTTGCACTTGTGATAGTGTTGAAAAACCACTTTTCGCACTTGTGTTAGTGTTGAAAAACCACTTTTCGCACTTGTGTTGGTGCAGGAAACCACTTTTCCACTTGTATTAGTGTGGAAACAACACTTTTCGCACTTGTGTTAGTGTTGAAAAACCACTTTTCGCACTTGTGTTGGTGTTGAAAAACCACTTTTCGCACTTGTGTTGGTGCAGGAAACCACTTTTGCACTTGTATTAGTGTGGAAAAACCACTTTTCGCACTTGTGTTAGTGTTGAAAAAACACTTTTCGCACTTGTGTTGGTGCAGGAAACCACTTTTGCACTTGTATTAGTATGGAAAAAACACTTTTTGCACTTGTGTTGGTGCAGGAAACCACTTTTGCACTTGTATTAGTGTGGAAAAAACACTTTTTGCACTTGTGATAGTGTTGAAAAACCACTTTTCGCACTTGTGTTGGTGCAGGAAACCACTTTTGCACTTGTGATAGTGTTGAAAAACCACTTTTCGCACTTGTGTTGGTGCAGGAAACCACTTTTGCACTTGTATTAGTGTGGAAAAACCACTTTTCGCACTTGTGTTAGTGTTGAAAAACCACTTTTCGCACTTGTGTTAGTGTTGAAAAACCACTTTTCGCACTTGTGTTGGTGCAGGAAACCACTTTTGCACTTGTATGAGTGTCGAAAAAACACTTTTTGCACTTGTGATAGTGTTGAAAAACCACTTTTCGCACTTGTGTTGGTGCAGGAAACCAGTTTTGCACTTGTATTAGTGTGGAAAAAACACTTTTTGCACTTGTGATAGTGTGGAAAAAACACTTTTTGCACTTGTATTAGTGTGGAAAAAACACTTTTTGCACCTGTGTTGTTGCAGGAAACCACTTTTGCACTTGTATTAGTGTGGAAAAAACACTTTTTGCACTTGTGATAGTGTGGAAAAAACACTTTTTGCACTTGTATTAGTGTGGAAAAACCACTTTTTGCACTTGTGTTAGTGTTGAAAAACCACTTTTCGCACTTGTGTTAGTGTTGAAAAACCACTTTTCGCACTTGTGTTGGTGCAGGAAACCACTTTTGCACTTGTATGAGTGTCGAAAAAACACTTTTTGCACTTGTGATAGTGTTGAAAAACCACTTTTCGCACTTGTGTTGGTGCAGGAAACCAGTTTTGCACTTGTATTAGTGTGGAAAAAACACTTTTCGCACTTGTGTTAGTGTTGAAAAACCACTTTTCGCACTTGTGTTAGTGTTGAAAAACCACTTTTCGCACTTGTGTTAGTGTTGAAAAACCACTTTTCGCACTTGTGTTAGTGTTGAAAAACCACTTTTCGCACTTGTGTTAATGTTGAAAAACCACCTTTCGCACTTGTGTTGGTGCAGGAAACCTCTCGTGCACTTGTATTAGTGTGGAAAAACCACTTTTCGCACTTGTGTTAGGGTTGAAAAACCACTTTTCGCACTTGTGTTAGTGTTGAAAAACCACTTTTGCATTTGTATTACTGTTGAAAAACCACTTTTCGCACTTGTGTTAGTGTTGAAAAACCACTTTTCGCACTTGTGTTAGTGTTGAAAAACCACTTTTGCATTTGTATTACTGTTGAAAAACCACTTTTCGCACTTGTGTTAGTGTTGAAAAAACACTTTTCGCACTTTTGTTAGTGTTGAAAACCACTTTTCGCACTTGTGTTGGTGCAGGAAACCACTTTTGCACTTGTATTATTGTGGAAAAACCACTTTTCGCACTTGTGTTAGTGTTGAAAAACCACTTTTCGCACTTGTGTTAGTGTTGAAAAACCACTTTTCGCACTTGTGTTGGTGCAGGAAACCACTTTTGCACTTGTATTTGTGTGGAAAAAACACTTTTTGCACTTGTGATAGTGTTGAAAAACCACTTTTCGCACTTGTGTTAGTGTTGAAAAACCACTTTTCGCACTTGTGTTGGTGCAGGAAACCACTTTTGCACTTGTATTAGTGTGGAAAACCACTTTTCGCACTTGTGTTGGTGCAGGAAACCACTTTTGCACTTGTATTAGTGTGGAAAAACCACTTTTCGCACTTGTGTTAGTGTTGAAAAACCACTTTTCGCACTTGTGTTAGTGTTGAAAAACCACTTTTCGCACTTGTGTTGGTGCGGGAAACCACTTTTGCACTTGTATGAGTGTGGAAAAAACACTTTTTGCACTTGTGATAGTGTTGAAAAACCACTTTTCACACTTGTGTTGGTGCAGGAAACCACTTTTGCACTTGTATTAGTGTGGAAAAACCACTTTTCGCACTTGTGTTAGTGCTGAAAAACCACTTTTCGCACTTGTGTTGGTGGAGGAAACCACTTTTGCACTTGTATTAGTGTGGAAAAACCACTTTTTGAACTTGTGTTAGTGTTGAAAAACCACTTTTCGCACTTGTGTTAGTGTTGAAAAACCACTTTTCGCACTTGTGTTAGTGTTGAAAAACCACTTTTCGCACTTGTGTTAGTGTTGAAAAACCACTTTTCGCACTTGTGTTAGTGTTGAAAAACCACTTTTCGCACTTGTGTTGGTACAGGAAACCACTTTTGCACTTGTATTTGTGTGGAAAAAACACTTTTTGCACTTGTGATAGTGTTGAAAAACCACTTTTCGCACTTGTGTTAGTGTTGAAAAACCACTTTTCGCACTTGTGTTGGTGCAGGAAACCACTTTTGCACTTGTATTAGTGTGGAAAACCACTTTTCGCACTTGTGTTAGTGTTGAAAAACCACTTTTCGCACTTGTGTTGGTGCAGGAAACCACTTTTGCACTTGTGTTAGTGTTGAAAAACCACTTTTCGCACTTGTGTTAGTGTTGAAAAACCACTTTTCGCACTTGTGTTGGTGCAGGAAACCACTTTTCGCACTTGTATTAGTGTGGAAAAACCACTTTTCGCACTTGTTTTAGTGTTGAAAAACCACTTTTCGCACTTGTGTTAGTGTTGAAAAACCACTTTTCGCACTTGTGTTAGTGTTGAAAAACCACTTTTCGCACTTGTGTTAGTGTTGAAAAACCACTTTTCGCACTTGTGTTGGTGCAGGAAACCACTTTTGCACTTGTATGAGTGTGGAAAAAACACTTTTTGCACTTGTGATAGTGTTGAAAAACCACTTTTCGCACTTGTGTTGGTGCAGGAAACCAGTTTTGCACTTGTATTAGTGTGGAAAAAACACTTTTTGCACTTGTGATAGTGTTGAAAAACCACTTTTCGCACTTGTGTTAGTGTTGAAAAACCACTTTTCGCACTTGTGTTGGTGCAGGAAACCACTTTTGCACTTGTATTAGTGTGGAAAAACACTTTTTGCACTTGTGATAGTGTTGAAAAACCACTTTTCGCACTTGTGTTAGTGTTGAAAAACCACTTTTCGCACTTGTGTTGGTGCAGGAAACCACTTTTGCACTTGTATTAGTGTGGAAAAACACTTTTTGCACTTGTGATAGTGTTGAAAAAACACTTTTCGCACTTGTGTTGGTGCAGCAAACCACTTTTGCACTTGTATTAGTGTGGAAAAACCACTTTTTGCACTTGTGTTAGTGTTGAAAAACCACTTTTCGCACTTGTGTTAGTGTTGAAAAACCACTTTTCGCACTTGTGTTGGTGGAGGAAATCACTTTTGCACTTGTATTAGTGTGGAAAAACCACTTTTCGCACTTGTGATAGTGTTGAAAAACCACTTTTCGCACTTGTGTTAGTGTTGAAAAACCACTTTTCGCACTTGTGTTAGTGTTGAAAAACCACTTTTCGCACTTGTGTTAGTGTTGAAAAACCACTTTTCGCACTTTTGTTAGTGTTGAAAACCACTTTTCGCACTTGTGTTGGTGCAGGAAACCACTTTTGCACTTGTATTATTGTGGAAAAACCACTTTTCGCACTTGTGTTAGTGTTGAAAAACCACTTTTCGCACTTGTGTTAGTGTTGAAAAACCACTTTTCGCACTTGTGTTGGTGCAGGAAACCACTTTTGCACTTGTATTTGTGTGGAAAAAACACTTTTTGCACTTGTGATAGTGTTGAAAAACCACTTTTCGCACTTGTGTTAGTGTTGAAAAACCACTTTTCGCACTTGTGTTGGTGCAGGAAACCACTTTTGCACTTGTATTAGTGTGGAAAAACCACTTTTCGCACTTGTGTTAGTGTTGAAAAACCACTTTTCGCACTTGTGTTGGTGCAGGAAACCACTTTTGCACTTGTATTAGTGTGGAAAAACCACTTTTCGCACTTGTGTTAGTGTTGAAAAACCACTTTTCGCACTTGTGTTAGTGTTGAAAAACCACTTTTCGCACTTGTGTTAGTGTTGAAAAACCACTTTTCGCACTTGTGTTGGTGCAGGAAACCACTTTTGCACTTGTATTAGTGTGGAAAAAACACTTTTTGCACTTGTGATAGTGTTGAAAAACCACTTTTCGCACTTGTGTTGGTGTGGAAAAAACACTTTTTGCACTTGTGATAGTGTTGAAAAACCACTTTTCGCACTTGTGTTGGTGCAGGAAACCACTTTTGCACTTGTATGAATGTGGAAAAACCACTTTTCGCACTTGTGTTGGTGCAGGAAACCACTTTTGCACTTGTATTAGTGTGGAAAAAACACTTTTTGCACTTGTGATAGTGTTGAAAAACCACTTTTCGCACTTGTGTTGGTGTGGAAAAAACACTTTTTGCACTTGTGATAGTGTTGAAAAACCACTTTTCGCACTTGTGATAGTGTTGAAAAACCACTTTTCGCACTTGTGTTGGTGCAGGAAACCACTTTTGCACTTGTGTTAGTGTGGAAAAACCACTTTTTGCACTTGTGTTAGTGTTGAAAAACCACTTTTCGCACTTGTGTTAGTGTTGAAAAACCACTTTTCGCACTTGTGTTGGTGCAGGTCTCGATTAGACATTGTTCTGACGATCACTGGAGCGGATCGACTTTGGCTTGAAGCCGCACTTTTGCACGCACTTTTGCACTTGTATTAGTGTGGAAAAACCACTTTTCGCACTTGTGTTAGTGTTGAAAAACCACTTTTCGCACTTGTGTTGGTGCAGGAAACCACTTTTGCAGTTGTATTAGTGTGGAAAAACCACTTTTCGCACTTGTGTTAGTGTTGAAAAACCACTTTTCGCACTTGTGTTAGTGTTGAAAAAACACTTTTCGCACTTGTGTTGGTGCAGGAAACCACTTTTGCACTTGTATTAGTGTGGAAAAACCACTTTTCGCACTTGTGTTAGTGTTGAAAAACCACTTTTCGCACTTGTGTTAGTGTTGAAAAACCACTTTTCGCACTTGTGTTGGTGCAGGAAACCACTTTTGCACTTGTATGAGTGTTGAAAAAACACTTTTTGCACTTGTGATAGTGTTGAAAAACCACTTTTCGCACTTGTGTTGGTTCAGGAAACCAGTTTTGCACTTGTATTAGTGTGGAAAAAACACTTTTTGCACTTGTGATAGTGTTGAAAAACCACTTTTCGCACTTGTGTTAGTGTTGATAAACCACTTTTCGCACTTGTGTTGGTGCAGGAAACCACTTTTGCACTTGTATTAGTGTGGAAAAACACTTTTTGCACTTGTGATAGTGTTGAAAAACCACTTTTCGCACTTGTGTTAGTGTTGAAAAACCACTTTTCGCACTTGTGTTGGTGCAGGAAACCACTTTTGCACTTGTATTAGTGTGGAAAAAACACTTTTTGCACTTGTGATAGTGTTGAAAAACCACTTTTCGCACTTGTGTTAGTGTTGAAAAACCACTTTTCGCACTTGTGTTGGTGCAGGAAACCACTTTTGCACTTGTATTAGTGTGGAAAAACACTTTTTGCACTTGTGATAGTGTTGAAAAACCACTTTTCGCACTTGTGTTAGTGTTGAAAAACCACTTTTCGCACTTGTGTTGGTGCAGGAAACCACTTTTGCACTTGTATTAGTGTGGAAAAACACTTTTTGCACTTGTGATAGTGTTGAAAAAACACTTTTCGCACTTGTGTTGGTGCAGCAAACCACTTTTGCACTTGTATTAGTGTGGAAAAACCACTTTTTGCACTTGTGTTAGTGTTGAAAAACCACTTTTCGCACTTGTGTTAGTGTTGAAAAACCACTTTTCGCACTTGTGTTGGTGGAGGAAATCACTTTTGCACTTGTATTAGTGTGGAAAAACCACTTTTCGCACTTGTGATAGTGTTGAAAAACCACTTTTCGCACTTGTGTTAGTGTTGAAAAACCACTTTTCGCACTTGTGTTAGTGTTGAAAAACCACTTTTCGCACTTGTGTTAGTGTTGAAAAACCACTTTTCGCACTTTTGTTAGTGTTGAAAACCACTTTTCGCACTTGTGTTGGTGCAGGAAACCACTTTTGCACTTGTATTATTGTGGAAAAACCACTTTTCGCACTTGTGTTAGTGTTGAAAAACCACTTTTCGCACTTGTGTTAGTGTTGAAAAACCACTTTTCGCACTTGTGTTGGTGCAGGAAACCACTTTTGCACTTGTATTTGTGTGGAAAAAACACTTTTTGCACTTGTGATAGTGTTGAAAAACCACTTTTCGCACTTGTGTTAGTGTTGAAAAACCACTTTTCGCACTTGTGTTGGTGCAGGAAACCACTTTTGCACTTGTATTAGTGTGGAAAAACCACTTTTCGCACTTGTGTTAGTGTTGAAAAACCACTTTTCGCACTTGTGTTGGTGCAGGAAACCACTTTTGCACTTGTATTAGTGTGGAAAAACCACTTTTCGCACTTGTGTTAGTGTTGAAAAACCACTTTTCGCACTTGTGTTAGTGTTGAAAAACCACTTTTCGCACTTGTGTTAGTGTTGAAAAACCACTTTTCGCACTTGTGTTGGTGCAGGAAACCACTTTTGCACTTGTATTAGTGTGGAAAAAACACTTTTTGCACTTGTGATAGTGTTGAAAAACCACTTTTCGCACTTGTGTTGGTGTGGAAAAAACACTTTTTGCACTTGTGATAGTGTTGAAAAACCACTTTTCGCACTTGTGTTGGTGCAGGAAACCACTTTTGCACTTGTATGAATGTGGAAAAACCACTTTTCGCACTTGTGTTGGTGCAGGAAACCACTTTTGCACTTGTATTAGTGTGGAAAAAACACTTTTTGCACTTGTGATAGTGTTGAAAAACCACTTTTCGCACTTGTGTTGGTGTGGAAAAAACACTTTTTGCACTTGTGATAGTGTTGAAAAACCACTTTTCGCACTTGTGATAGTGTTGAAAAACCACTTTTCGCACTTGTGTTGGTGCAGGAAACCACTTTTGCACTTGTGTTAGTGTGGAAAAACCACTTTTTGCACTTGTGTTAGTGTTGAAAAACCACTTTTCGCACTTGTGTTAGTGTTGAAAAACCACTTTTCGCACTTGTGTTGGTGCAGGTCTCGATTAGACATTGTTCTGACGATCACTGGAGCGGATCGACTTTGGCTTGAAGCCGCACTTTTGCACGCACTTTTGCACTTGTATTAGTGTGGAAAAACCACTTTTCGCACTTGTGTTAGTGTTGAAAAACCACTTTTCGCACTTGTGTTGGTGCAGGAAACCACTTTTGCAGTTGTATTAGTGTGGAAAAACCACTTTTCGCACTTGTGTTAGTGTTGAAAAACCACTTTTCGCACTTGTGTTAGTGTTGAAAAAACACTTTTCGCACTTGTGTTGGTGCAGGAAACCACTTTTGCACTTGTATTAGTGTGGAAAAACCACTTTTCGCACTTGTGTTAGTGTTGAAAAACCACTTTTCGCACTTGTGTTAGTGTTGAAAAACCACTTTTCGCACTTGTGTTGGTGCAGGAAACCACTTTTGCACTTGTATGAGTGTTGAAAAAACACTTTTTGCACTTGTGATAGTGTTGAAAAACCACTTTTCGCACTTGTGTTGGTTCAGGAAACCAGTTTTGCACTTGTATTAGTGTGGAAAAAACACTTTTTGCACTTGTGATAGTGTTGAAAAACCACTTTTCGCACTTGTGTTAGTGTTGATAAACCACTTTTCGCACTTGTGTTGGTGCAGGAAACCACTTTTGCACTTGTATTAGTGTGGAAAAACACTTTTTGCACTTGTGATAGTGTTGAAAAACCACTTTTCGCACTTGTGTTAGTGTTGAAAAACCACTTTTCGCACTTGTGTTGGTGCAGGAAACCACTTTTCCACTTGTATTAGTGTGGAAACAACACTTTTCGCACTTGTGTTAGTGTTGAAAAACCACTTTTCGCACTTGTGTTGGTGTTGAAAAACCACTTTTCGCACTTGTGTTGGTGCAGGAAACCACTTTTGCACTTGTATTAGTGTGGAAAAACCACTTTTCGCACTTGTGTTAGTGTTGAAAAAACACTTTTCGCACTTGTGTTGGTGCAGGAAACCACTTTTGCACTTGTATTAGTATGGAAAAAACACTTTTTGCACTTGTGTTGGTGCAGGAAACCACTTTTGCACTTGTATTAGTGTGGAAAAAACACTTTTTGCACTTGTGATAGTGTTGAAAAACCACTTTTCGCACTTGTGTTGGTGCAGGAAACCACTTTTGCACTTGTGATAGTGTTGAAAAACCACTTTTCGCACTTGTGTTGGTGCAGGAAACCACTTTTGCACTTGTATTAGTGTGGAAAAACCACTTTTCGCACTTGTGTTAGTGTTGAAAAACCACTTTTCGCACTTGTGTTAGTGTTGAAAAACCACTTTTCGCACTTGTGTTGGTGCAGGAAACCACTTTTGCACTTGTATTAGTGTGGAAAAAACACTTTTTGCACCTGTGTTGTTGCAGGAAACCACTTTTGCACTTGTATTAGTGTGGAAAAAACACTTTTTGCACTTGTGATAGTGTGGAAAAAACACTTTTTGCACTTGTATTAGTGTGGAAAAACCACTTTTTGCACTTGTGTTAGTGTTGAAAAACCACTTTTCGCACTTGTGTTAGTGTTGAAAAACCACTTTTCGCACTTGTGTTGGTGCAGGAAACCACTTTTGCACTTGTATGAGTGTCGAAAAAACACTTTTTGCACTTGTGATAGTGTTGAAAAACCACTTTTCGCACTTGTGTTGGTGCAGGAAACCAGTTTTGCACTTGTATTAGTGTGGAAAAAACACTTTTTGCACTTGTGATAGTGTTGAAAAACCACTTTCGCACTTGTGTTAGTGTTGAAAAACCACTTTTCGCACTTGTGTTGGTGCAGGAAACCACTTTTGCACTTGTATTAGTGTGGAAAAACACTTTTTGCACTTGTGATAGTGTTGAAAAACCACTTTTCGCACTTGTGTTAGTGTTGAAAAACCACTTTTCGCACTTGTGTTGGTGCAGGAAACCACTTTTCCACTTGTATTAGTGTGGAAACAACACTTTTCGCACTTGTGTTAGTGTTGAAAAACCACTTTTCGCACTTGTGTTGGTGTTGAAAAACCACTTTTCGCACTTGTGTTGGTGCAGGAAACCACTTTTGCACTTGTATTAGTGTGGAAAAACCACTTTTCGCACTTGTGTTAGTGTTGAAAAAACACTTTTCGCACTTGTGTTGGTGCAGGAAACCACTTTTGCACTTGTATTAGTATGGAAAAAACACTTTTTGCACTTGTGTTGGTGCAGGAAACCACTTTTGCACTTGTATTAGTGTGGAAAAAACACTTTTTGCACTTGTGATAGTGTTGAAAAACCACTTTTCGCACTTGTGTTGGTGCAGGAAACCACTTTTGCACTTGTGATAGTGTTGAAAAACCACTTTTCGCACTTGTGTTGGTGCAGGAAACCACTTTTGCACTTGTATTAGTGTGGAAAAACCACTTTTCGCACTTGTGTTAGTGTTGAAAAACCACTTTTCGCACTTGTGTTAGTGTTGAAAAACCACTTTTCGCACTTGTGTTGGTGCAGGAAACCACTTTTGCACTTGTATTAGTGTGGAAAAAACACTTTTTGCACCTGTGTTGGTGCAGGAAACCACTTTTGCACTTGTATTAGTGTGGAAAAAACACTTTTTGCACTTGTGATAGTGTTGAAAAACCACTTTTCGTACTTGTGTTAGTGTTGAAAAACCACTTTTCGCACTTGTGTTGGTGCAGGAAACCACTTTTGCACTTGTATTAGTGTGGAAAAACACTTTTTGCACTTGTGATAGTGTTGAAAAACCACTTTTCGCACTTGTGTTGGTGCAGGAAACCACTTTTCCACTTGTATTAGTGTGGAAAAACCGCTTTTCGCACTTGTGTTAGTGTTGAAAAACCACTTTTCGCACTTGTGTTGGTGCAGGAAACCACTTTTGCACTTGTATTAGTGTGGAAAAAACACTTTTTGCACCTGTGTTGGTGCAGGAAACCACTTTTGCACTTGTATTAGTGTGGAAAAACCACTTTTCGCACTTGTGTTAGTGTTGAAAAACCACTTTTCGCACTTGTGTTAATGTTGAAAAACCACTTTTCGCACTTGTGTTGGTGCGGGAAACCACTTTTGCACTTGTATGAGTGTGGAAAAAACACTTTTTGCACTTGTGATAGTGTTGAAAAACCACTTTTCGCACTTGTGTTGGTGCAGGAAACCACTTTTGCACTTGTATTAGTGTGGAAAAACCACTTTTCGCACTTGTGTTAGTGCTGAAAAACCACTTTTCGCACTTGTGTTGGTGGAGGAAACCACTTTTGCACTTGTATTAGTGTGGAAAAACCACTTTTCGCACTTGTGTTAGTGTTGAAAAACCATTTTTTGCACTTGTGTTGGTGCAGGAAACCACTTTTGCACTTGTATTAGTGTGGAAATAACACTTTTTGCACTTGTGATAGTGTTGAAAAACCACTTTTCGCACTTGTGTTGGTGCAGGAAACCACTTTTGCACTTGTATTAGTGTGGAAAAACCACTTTTTGCACTTGTGTTAGTGTTGAAAAACCACTTTTCGCACTTGTGTTAGTGTTGAAAAACCACTTTTCGCACTTGTGTTAGTGTTGAAAAACCACTTTTCGCACTTGTGTTAGTGTTGAAAAACCACTTTTCGCACTTGTGTTAGTGTTGAAAAACCACTTTTCGCACTTGTGTTGGTACAGGAAACCACTTTTGCACTTGTATTAGTGTGGAAAAAACACTTTTCGCACTTGTGCTAATGTTGAAAAACCACCTTTTGCACTTGTGTTGGTGCAGGAAACCACTCGTGCACTTGTATTAGTGTGGAAAAACCACTTTTCGCACTTGTGTTAGGGTTGAAAAACCACTTTTCGCACTTGTGTTGGTGCAGGAAACCACTTTTGCACTTGTATAAGTGTGGAAAAACCACTTTTCGTACTTGTGTTAGTGTTGAAAAACCACTTTTCGCAATTGTGTTAGTGTTGAAAAACCACTTTTGCACTTGTATTACTGTTGAAAAACCACTTTTCGCACTTGTTAGTGTTGAAAAACCACTTTTCGCACTTGTGTTAGTGTTGAAAAACCACTTTTCGCACTTGTGTTGGTGCAGGAAACCAGTTCTTTTCGCACTTGTGTTGGTGCAGGAAACCAGTTTTGCACTTGTATTAGTGTGGAAAAAACACTTTTTGCACTTGTGATAGTGTTGAAAAACCACTTTTCGCACTTGTGTTAGTGTTGAAAAACCACTTTTCGCACTTGTGTTGGTGCAGGAAACCACTTTTGCACTTGTATTAGTGTGGAAAAACACTTTTTGCACTTGTGATAGTGTTGAAAAACCACTTTTCGCACTTGTGTTAGTGTTGAAAAACCACTTTTCGCACTTGTGTTGGTGCAGGAAACCACTTTTGCACTTGTATTAGTGTGGAAAAACACTTTTTGCACTTGTGATAGTGTTGAAAAAACACTTTTCGCACTTGTGTTGGTGCAGCAAACCACTTTTGCACTTGTATTAGTGTGGAAAAACCACTTTTTGCACTTGTGTTAGTGTTGAAAAACCACTTTTCGCACTTGTGTTAGTGTTGAAAAACCACTTTTCGCACTTGTGTTGGTGGAGGAAATCACTTTTGCACTTGTATTAGTGTGGAAAAACCACTTTTCGCACTTGTGATAGTGTTGAAAAACCACTTTTCGCACTTGTGTTAGTGTTGAAAAACCACTTTTCGCACTTGTGTTAGTGTTGAAAAACCACTTTTCGCACTTGTGTTAGTGTTGAAAAACCACTTTTCGCACTTGTGTTAGTGTTGAAAAACCACTTTTCGCACTTGTGTTAATGTTGAAAAACCACCTTTCGCACTTGTGTTGGTGCAGGAAACCTCTCGTGCACTTGTATTAGTGTGGAAAAACCACTTTTCGCACTTGTGTTAGGGTTGAAAAACCACTTTTCGCACTTGTGTTAGTGTTGAAAAACCACTTTTGCATTTGTATTACTGTTGAAAAACCACTTTTCGCACTTGTGTTAGTGTTGAAAAACCACTTTTCGCACTTGTGTTAGTGTTGAAAAACCACTTTTGCATTTGTATTACTGTTGAAAAACCACTTTTCGCACTTGTGTTAGTGTTGAAAAAACACTTTTCGCACTTTTGTTAGTGTTGAAAACCACTTTTCGCACTTGTGTTGGTGCAGGAAACCACTTTTGCACTTGTATTATTGTGGAAAAACCACTTTTCGCACTTGTGTTAGTGTTGAAAAACCACTTTTCGCACTTGTGTTAGTGTTGAAAAACCACTTTTCGCACTTGTGTTGGTGCAGGAAACCACTTTTGCACTTGTATTTGTGTGGAAAAAACACTTTTTGCACTTGTGATAGTGTTGAAAAACCACTTTTCGCACTTGTGTTAGTGTTGAAAAACCACTTTTCGCACTTGTGTTGGTGCAGGAAACCACTTTTGCACTTGTATTAGTGTGGAAAACCACTTTTCGCACTTGTGTTGGTGCAGGAAACCACTTTTGCACTTGTATTAGTGTGGAAAAACCACTTTTCGCACTTGTGTTAGTGTTGAAAAACCACTTTTCACACTTGTGTTAGTGTTGAAAAACCACTTTTCGCACTTGTGTTGGTGCGGGAAACCACTTTTGCACTTGTATGAGTGTGGAAAAAACACTTTTTGCACTTGTGATAGTGTTGAAAAACCACTTTTCACACTTGTGTTGGTGCAGGAAACCACTTTTGCACTTGTATTAGTGTGGAAAAACCACTTTTCGCACTTGTGTTAGTGCTGAAAAACCACTTTTCGCACTTGTGTTGGTGGAGGAAACCACTTTTGCACTTGTATTAGTGTGGAAAAACCACTTTTTGAACTTGTGTTAGTGTTGAAAAACCACTTTTCGCACTTGTGTTAGTGTTGAAAAACCACTTTTCGCACTTGTGTTAGTGTTGAAAAACCACTTTTCGCACTTGTGTTAGTGTTGAAAAACCACTTTTCGCACTTGTGTTAGTGTTGAAAAACCACTTTTCGCACTTGTGTTGGTACAGGAAACCACTTTTGCACTTGTATTTGTGTGGAAAAAACACTTTTTGCACTTGTGATAGTGTTGAAAAACCACTTTTCGCACTTGTGTTAGTGTTGAAAAACCACTTTTCGCACTTGTGTTGGTGCAGGAAACCACTTTTGCACTTGTATTAGTGTGGAAAACCACTTTTCGCACTTGTGTTAGTGTTGAAAAACCACTTTTCGCACTTGTGTTGGTGCAGGAAACCACTTTTGCACTTGTGTTAGTGTTGAAAAACCACTTTTCGCACTTGTGTTAGTGTTGAAAAACCACTTTTCGCACTTGTGTTGGTGCAGGAAACCACTTTTCGCACTTGTATTAGTGTGGAAAAACCACTTTTCGCACTTGTTTTAGTGTTGAAAAACCACTTTTCGCACTTGTGTTAGTGTTGAAAAACCACTTTTCGCACTTGTGTTAGTGTTGAAAAACCACTTTTCGCACTTGTGTTAGTGTTGAAAAACCACTTTTCGCACTTGTGTTGGTGCAGGAAACCACTTTTGCACTTGTATGAGTGTGGAAAAAACACTTTTTGCACTTGTGATAGTGTTGAAAAACCACTTTTCGCACTTGTGTTGGTGCAGGAAACCAGTTTTGCACTTGTATTAGTGTGGAAAAAACACTTTTTGCACTTGTGATAGTGTTGAAAAACCACTTTTCGCACTTGTGTTAGTGTTGAAAAACCACTTTTCGCACTTGTGTTGGTGCAGGAAACCACTTTTGCACTTGTATTAGTGTGGAAAAACACTTTTTGCACTTGTGATAGTGTTGAAAAACCACTTTTCGCACTTGTGTTAGTGTTGAAAAACCACTTTTCGCACTTGTGTTGGTGCAGGAAACCACTTTTGCACTTGTATTAGTGTGGAAAAACACTTTTTGCACTTGTGATAGTGTTGAAAAAACACTTTTCGCACTTGTGTTGGTGCAGCAAACCACTTTTGCACTTGTATTAGTGTGGAAAAACCACTTTTTGCACTTGTGTTAGTGTTGAAAAACCACTTTTCGCACTTGTGTTAGTGTTGAAAAACCACTTTTCGCACTTGTGTTGGTGGAGGAAATCACTTTTGCACTTGTATTAGTGTGGAAAAACCACTTTTCGCACTTGTGATAGTGTTGAAAAACCACTTTTCGCACTTGTGTTAGTGTTGAAAAACCACTTTTCGTACTTGTGTTAGTGTTGAAAAACCACTTTTCGCACTTGTGTTAGTGTTGAAAAACCACTTTTCGCACTTTTGTTAGTGTTGAAAACCACTTTTCGCACTTGTGTTGGTGCAGGAAACCACTTTTGCACTTGTATTATTGTGGAAAAACCACTTTTCGCACTTGTGTTAGTGTTGAAAAACCACTTTTCGCACTTGTGTTAGTGTTGAAAAACCACTTTTCGCACTTGTGTTGGTGCAGGAAACCACTTTTGCACTTGTATTTGTGTGGAAAAAACACTTTTTGCACTTGTGATAGTGTTGAAAAACCACTTTTCGCACTTGTGTTAGTGTTGAAAAACCACTTTTCGCACTTGTGTTGGTGCAGGAAACCACTTTTGCACTTGTATTAGTGTGGAAAAACCACTTTTCGCACTTGTGTTAGTGTTGAAAAACCACTTTTCGCACTTGTGTTGGTGCAGGAAACCACTTTTGCACTTGTATTAGTGTGGAAAAACCACTTTTCGCACTTGTGTTAGTGTTGAAAAACCACTTTTCGCACTTGTGTTAGTGTTGAAAAACCACTTTTCGCACTTGTGTTAGTGTTGAAAAACCACTTTTCGCACTTGTGTTGGTGCAGGAAACCACTTTTGCACTTGTATTAGTGTGGAAAAAACACTTTTTGCACTTGTGATAGTGTTGAAAAACCACTTTTCGCACTTGTGTTGGTGTGGAAAAAACACTTTTTGCACTTGTGATAGTGTTGAAAAACCACTTTTCGCACTTGTGATAGTGTTGAAAAACCACTTTTCGCACTTGTGTTGGTGCAGGAAACCACTTTTGCACTTGTATGAATGTGGAAAAACCACTTTTCGCACTTGTGATAGTGTTGAAAAACCACTTTTCGCACTTGTGTTGGTGCAGGAAACCACTTTTGCACTTGTGTTAGTGTGGAAAAACCACTTTTTGCACTTGTGTTAGTGTTGAAAAACCACTTTTCGCACTTGTGTTAGTGTTGAAAAACCACTTTTCGCACTTGTGTTGGTGCAGGTCTCGATTAGACATTGTTCTGACGATCACTGGAGCGGATCGACTTTGGCTTGAAGCCGCACTTTTGCACGCACTTTTGCACTTGTATTAGTGTGGAAAAACCACTTTTCGCACTTGTGTTAGTGTTGAAAAACCACTTTTCGCACTTGTGTTGGTGCAGGAAACCACTTTTGCAGTTGTATTAGTGTGGAAAAACCACTTTTCGCACTTGTGTTAGTGTTGAAAAACCACTTTTCGCACTTGTGTTAGTGTTGAAAAAACACTTTTCGCACTTGTGTTGGTGCAGGAAACCACTTTTGCACTTGTATTAGTGTGGAAAAACCACTTTTCGCACTTGTGTTAGTGTTGAAAAACCACTTTTCGCACTTGTGTTAGTGTTGAAAAACCACTTTTCGCACTTGTATTGGTGCAGGAAACCACTTTTGCACTTGTATGAGTGTCGAAAAAACACTTTTTGCACTTGTGATAGTGTTGAAAAACCACTTTTCGCACTTGTGTTGGTTCAGGAAACCAGTTTTGCACTTGTATTAGTGTGGAAAAAACACTTTTTGCACTTGTGATAGTGTTGAAAAACCACTTTTCGCACTTGTGTTAGTGTTGATAAACCACTTTTCGCACTTGTGTTGGTGCAGGAAACCACTTTTGCACTTGTATTAGTGTGGAAAAACACTTTTTGCACTTGTGATAGTGTTGAAAAACCACTTTTCGCACTTGTGTTAGTGTTGAAAAACCACTTTTCGCACTTGTGTTGGTGCAGGAAACCACTTTTCCACTTGTATTAGTGTGGAAACAACACTTTTCGCACTTGTGTTAGTGTTGAAAAACCACTTTTTGCACTTGTGTTGGTGTTGAAAAACCACTTTTCGCACTTGTGTTGGTGCAGGAAACCACTTTTGCACTTGTATTAGTGTGGAAAAACCACTTTTCGCACTTGTGTTAGTGTTGAAAAAACACTTTTCGCACTTGTGTTGGTGCAGGAAACCACTTTTGCACTTGTATTAGTATGGAAAAAACACTTTTTGCACTTGTGTTGGTGCAGGAAACCACTTTTGCACTTGTATTAGTGTGGAAAAAACACTTTTTGCACATGTGATAGTGTTGAAAAACCACTTTTCGCACTTGTGTTGGTGCAGGAAACCACTTTTGCACTTGTGATAGTGTTGAAAAACCACTTTTCGCACTTGTGTTGGTGCAGGAAACCACTTTTGCACTTGTATTAGTGTGGAAAAACCACTTTTCGCACTTGTGTTAGTGTTGAAAAACCACTTTTCGCACTTGTGTTAGTGTTGAAAAACCACTTTTCGCACTTGTGTTGGTGCAGGAAACCACTTTTGCACTTGTATTAGTGTGGAAAAAACACTTTTTGCACCTGTGTTGTTGCAGGAAACCACTTTTGCACTTGTATTAGTGTGGAAAAAACACTTTTTGCACTTGTGATAGTGTGGAAAAAACACTTTTTGCACTTGTATTAGTGTGGAAAAACCACTTTTCGCACTTGTGTTAGTGTTGAAAAACCACTTTTCGCACTTGTGTTAGTGTTGAAAAACCACTTTTCGCACTTGTGTTGGTGCAGGAAACCACTTTTGCACTTGTATGAGTGTCGAAAAAACACTTTTTGCACTTGTGATAGTGTTGAAAAACCACTTTTCGCACTTGTGTTGGTGCAGGAAACCAGTTTTGCACTTGTATTAGTGTTGAAAAAACACTTTTTGCACTTGTGATAGTGTTGAAAAACCACTTTTCGCACTTGTGTTAGTGTTGAAAAACCACTTTTCGCACTTGTGTTGGTGCAGGAAACCACTTTTGCACTTGTATTAGTGTGGAAAAACACTTTTTGCACTTGTGATAGTGTTGAAAAACCACTTTTCGCACTTGTGTTAGTGTTGAAAAACCACTTTTCGCACTTGTGTTGGTGCAGGAAACCACTTTTCCACTTGTATTAGTGTGGAAACAACACTTTTCGCACTTGTGTTAGTGTTGAAAAACCACTTTTCGCACTTGTGTTGGTGTTGAAAAACCACTTTTCGCACTTGTGTTGGTGCAGGAAACCACTTTTGCACTTGTATTAGTGTGGAAAAACCACTTTTCGCACTTGTGTTAGTGTTGAAAAAACACTTTTCGCACTTGTGTTGGTGCAGGAAACCACTTTTGCACTTGTATTAGAATGGAAAAAACACTTTTTGCACTTGTGTTGGTGCAGGAAACCACTTTTGCACTTGTATTAGTGTGGAAAAAACACTTTTTGCACTTGTGATAGTGTTGAAAAACCACTTTTCGCACTTGTGTTGGTGCAGGAAACCACTTTTCCACTTGTATTAGTGTGGAAACACCACTTTTCGCACTTGTGTTGGTGTTGAAAAACCACTTTTCGCACTTGTGTTGGTGCAGGAAACCACTTTTGCACTTGTATTAGTGTGGAAAAACCGCTTTTCGCACTTGTGTTAGTGTTGAAAAACCACTTTGGTGCTTTCGCACCAAAGTTTTTTGGTGCTTTGGTGCTTGGTGCTTTCGCACTATCACAAGTGCAAATGCACTTGTATTAGTGTGGAAAAACACTTTTTGCACTTGTGATAGTGTTGAAAAACCACTTTTCGCACTTGTGTTGGTGCAGGAAACCACTTTTCCACTTGTATTAGTGTGGAAACACCACTTTTCGCACTTGTGTTGGTGTTGAAAAACCACTTTTCGCACTTGTGTTGGTGCAGGAAACCACTTTTGCACTTGTATTAGTGTGGGAAAACCGCTTTTCGCACTTGTGTTAGTGTTGAAAAACCACTTTTCGCACTTGTGTTGGTGCAGGAAACCACTTTTGCACTTGTATTAGTGTGGAAAAACCACTTTTTGCACTTGTGTTAGTGTTGAAAAACCACTTTTCGCACTTGTGTTGGTGCAGGAAACCACTTTTGCACTTGTATTAGTGTTGAAAAACCACTTTTCGCACTTGTGTTGGTGCAGGAAACCACTCGTGCACTTGTATTAGTGTGGAAAAACCACTTTTCGCACTTGTGTTAATGTTGAAAAACCACTTTTCGCACTTGTGTTGGTGCAGGAAACCACTTTTGCACTTGTATTAGTGTGGAAAAAACACTTTTCGCACTTGTGTTAGTGTTGAAAAACCACTTTTCGCACTTGTGTTAGTGTTGAAAAACCACTTTTCGCACTTGTGTTAGTGTTGAAAAACCACTTTTCGCACTTGTGTTGGTACAGGAAACCACTTTTGCACTTGTATTAGTGTTGAAAAACCACCTTTCGCACTTGTGTTGGTGCAGGAAACCACTCGTGCACTTGTATTAGTGTGGAAAAACCACTTTTCGCACTTGTGTTAGTGTTGAAAAACCACTTTTCGCACTTGTGTTAGGGTTGAAAAACCACTTTTCGCACTTGTGTTGGTGCAGGAAACCACTTTTGCACTTGTATTAGTGTGGGAAAACCACTTTTCGCACTTGTGTTAGTGTTGAAAAACCACTTTTGCACTTGTATTACTGTTGAAAAACCACTTTTCGCACTTGTGTTAGTGTTGAAAAACCACTTTTCGCACTTTTGTTAGTGTTGAAAACCACTTTTCGCACTTCTGTTGTGCAGGAAACCACTTTTGCACTTGTATTATTGTGGAAAAAACACTTTTTGCACTTGTGATAGTGTTGAAAAACCACTTTTCGCACTTGTGTTAGTGTTGAAAAACCACTTTTCGCACTTGTGTTGGTGCAGGAAACCACTTTTGCACTTGTCTTAGTGTGGAAAAACCACTTTTCGCACTTGTGTTAGTGTTAAAAAACCACTTTTCGCACTTGTGTTAGTGTTGAAAAACCACTTTTCGCACTTGTGTTGGTGCAGGAAACCACTTTTGCACTTGTATTTGTGTGGAAAAAACACTTTTTGCACTTGTGATAGTGTTGAAAAACCACTTTTCGCACTTGTGTTAGTGTTGAAAAACCACTTTTCGCACTTGTGTTGGTGCAGGAAACCACTTTTGCACTTGTATTAGTGTGGAAAAACCACTTTTTGCACTTGTGTTACTGTGGAAAAAACACTTTTTGCACTTGTGATAAACACTTTTTGCACTTTTCGTGTGGACTGTTAGTGTGGAAAAAACACTTTTTGCACTTGTGAAAAACTTTTCGTGTGCACTGTTAGTGTGGAAAAAACACTTTTTGCACTTGTGAAAAACACTTTTTGCACTTTTCGCACTTGTGTTAGTGTTGAAAAACCACTTTTCGCACTTGTGTTGGTGCAGGAAACCACTTTTGCACTTGTATTTGTGTGGAAAAAACACTTTTTGCACTTGTGATAGTGTTGAAAAACCACTTTTCGCACTTGTGTTAGTGTTGAAAAACCACTTTTCGCACTTGTGTTGGTGCAGGAAACCACTTTTGCACTTGTATTAGTGTGGAAAAACCACTTTTCGCACTTGTTTTAGTGTTGAAAAACCACTTTTCGCACTTGTTTTGGTGCAGGAAACCAGTTTTGCACTTGTATTAGTGTGGGAAAAACACTTTTTGCACTTGTGATAGTGTTGAAAAACCACTTTTCGCACTTGTGTTGGTGCAGGAAACCACTTTTGCACTTGTATTAGTGTGGAAAAACACTTTTCGCACTTGTGTTAGTGTTGAAAAACCACTTTTCGCACTTGTGTTGGTGCAGGAAACCACTTTTCCACTTGTATTAGTGTGGAAACACCACTTTTCGCACTTGTGTTGGTGCAGGAAACCACTTTTGCACTTGTATTAGTGTGGAAAAAACACTTTTTGCACTTGTGTTGGTGCAGGAAACCACTTTTGCACTTGTATTAGTGTGGAAAAAACACTTTTTGCACTTGTGATAGTGTTGAAAAACCACTTTTCGCACTTGTGTTGGTGCAGGAAACCACTTTTGCACTTGTGATAGTGTTGAAAAACCACTTTTCGCACTTGTGTTGGTGCAGGAAACCACTTTTGCACTTGTATTAGTGTGGAAAAACCACTTTTCGCACTTGTGTTAGTGTTGAAAAACCACTTTTCGCACTTGTGTTAGTGTTGAAAAACCACTTTTCGCACTTGTGTTGGTGCAGGAAACCACTTTTGCACTTGTATTAGTGTGGAAAAAACACTTTTTGCACCTGTGTTGGTGCAGGAAACCACTTTTGCACTTGTATTAGTGTGGAAAAAACACTTTTTGCACTTGTGATAGTGTTGAAAAACCACTTTTCGTACTTGTGTTAGTGTTGAAAAACCACTTTTCGCACTTGTGTTGGTGCAGGAAACCACTTTTGCACTTGTATTAGTGTGGAAAAACACTTTTTGCACTTGTGATAGTGTTGAAAAACCACTTTTCGCACTTGTGTTGGTGCAGGAAACCACTTTTCCACTTGTATTAGTGTGGAAACACCACTTTTCGCACTTGTGTTGGTGTTGAAAAACCACTTTTCGCACTTGTGTTGGTGCAGGAAACCACTTTTGCACTTGTATTAGTGTGGAAAAACCGCTTTTCGCACTTGTGTTAGTGTTGAAAAACCACTTTTCGCACTTGTGTTGGTGCAGGAAACCACTTTTGCACTTGTATTAGTGTGGAAAAACCACTTTTTGCACTTGTGTTAGTGTTGAAAAACCACTTTTCGCACTTGTGTTGGTGCAGGAAACCACTTTTGCACTTGTATTAGTGTTGAAAAACCACTTTTCGCACTTGTGTTGGTGCAGGAAACCAGTTTTGCACTTGTATTAGTGTGGAAAAAACACTTTTTGCACTTGTGATAGTGTTGAAAAACCACTTTTCGCACTTGTGTTAGTGTTGAAAAACCACTTTTCGCACTTGTGTTGGTGCAGGAAACCACTCGTGCACTTGTATTAGTGTGGAAAAACCACTTTTCGCACTTGTGTTAGTGTTGAAAAACCACTTTTCGCACTTGTGTTGGTGCAGGAAACCACTTTTGCACTTGTATTAGTGTGGAAAAAACACTTTTCGCACTTGTGTTAGTGTTGAAAAACCACTTTTCGCACTTGTGTTAGTGTTGAAAAACCACTTTTCGCACTTGTGTTAGTGTTGAAAAACCACTTTTCGCGCTTGTGTTGGTACAGGAAACCACTTTTGCACTTGTATTAGTGTTGAAAAACCACCTTTCGCACTTGTGTTGGTGCAGGAAACCACTCGTGCACTTGTATTAGTGTGGAAAACCACTTTTCGCACTTGTGTTAGTGTTGAAAAACCACTTTTCGCACTTGTGTTAGGGTTGAAAAACCACTTTTCGCACTTGTGTTGGTGCAGGAAACCACTTTTGCACTTGTATTAGTGTGGGAAAACCACTTTTCGTACTTGTGTTAGTGTTGAAAAACCACTTTTCGCACTTGTGTTAGTGTTGAAAAACCACTTTTGCACTTGTATTACTGTTGAAAAACCACTTTTCGCACTTGTGTTAGTGTTGAAAAACCACTTTTCGCACTTTTGTTAGTGTTGAAAACCACTTTTCGCACTTGTGTTGTGCAGGAAACCACTTTTGCACTTGTATTATTGTGGAAAAAACACTTTTTGCACTTGTGATAGTGTTGAAAAACCACTTTTCGCACTTGTGTTAGTGTTGAAAAACCACTTTTCGCACTTGTGTTGGTGCAGGAAACCACTTTTGCACTTGTCTTAGTGTGGAAAAACCACTTTTCGCACTTGTGTTAGTGTTAAAAAACCACTTTTCGCACTTGTGTTAGTGTTGAAAAACCACTTTTCGCACTTGTGTTGGTGCAGGAAACCACTTTTGCACTTGTATTTGTGTGGAAAAAACACTTTTTGCACTTGTGATCGTGTTGAAAAACCACTTTTCGCACTTGTGTTAGTGTTGAAAAACCACTTTTCGCACTTGTGTTGGTGCAGGAAACCACTTTTGCACTTGTATTAGTGTGGAAAAACCACTTTTTGCACTTGTGTTACTGTGGAAAAAACACTTTTTGCACTTGTGATAAACACTTTTTGCACTTTTCGTGTGGACTGTTAGTGTGGAAAAAACACTTTTTGCACTTGTGAAAAACTTTTCGTGTGCACTGTTAGTGTGGAAAAAACACTTTTTGCACTTGTGAAAAACACTTTTTGCACTTTTCGCACTTGTGTTAGTGTTGAAAAACCACTTTTCGCACTTGTGTTGGTGCAGGAAACCACTTTTGCACTTGTATTTGTGTGGAAAAAACACTTTTTGCACTTGTGATAGTGTTGAAAAACCACTTTTCGCACTTGTGTTAGTGTTGAAAAACCACTTTTCGCACTTGTGTTGGTGCAGGAAACCACTTTTGCACTTGTATTAGTGTGGAAAAACCACTTTTCGCACTTGTTTTAGTGTTGAAAAACCACTTTTCGCACTTGTTTTGGTGCAGGAAACCAGTTTTGCACTTGTATTAGTGTGGGAAAAACACTTTTTGCACTTGTGATAGTGTTGAAAAACCACTTTTCGCACTTGTGTTGGTGCAGGAAACCACTTTTGCACTTGTATTAGTGTGGAAAAACACTTTTCGCACTTGTGTTAGTGTTGAAAAACCACTTTTCGCACTTGTGTTGGTGCAGGAAACCACTTTTCCACTTGTATTAGTGTGGAAACACCACTTTTCGCACTTGTGTTGGTGCAGGAAACCACTTTTGCACTTGTATTAGTGTGGAAAAAACACTTTTTGCACTTGTGTTGGTGCAGGAAACCACTTTTGCACTTGTATTAGGGTGGAAAAAACACTTTTTGCACTTGTGATAGTGTTGAAAAACCACTTTTCGCACTTGTGTTGGTGTTGAAAAACCACTTTTCGCACTTGTGTTGGTGCAGGAAACCACTTTTGCACTTGTATTAGTGTGGAAAAACACTTTTTGCACTTGTGATAGTGTTGAAAAACCACTTTTCGCACTTATGTTGGTGCAGGAAACCACTTTTGCACTTGTATTAGTGTGGAAAAACCACTTTTTGCACTTGTGTTAGTGTTGAAAAACCACTTTTCGCACTTGTGTTAGTGTTGAAAAACCACTTTTCGCACTTGTGTTGGTGGAGGAAACCACTTTTGCTCTTGTATTAGTGTGGAAAAACCACTTTTCGCACTTGTGTTAGTGTTGAAAAACCACTTTTCGCACTTGTGTTAGTGTTGAAAAACCACTTTTCGCACTTGTGTTAGTGTTGAAAAACCACTTTTCGCACTTGTGTTAGTGTTGAAAAACCACTTCTCGCACTTGTGTTGGTGCAGGAAACCAATTTTGCACTTGTATTAGTGTGGAAAACCACTTTTTGCACTTGTGTTAGTGTTGAAAAACTGCTTTTCGCACGTGTTGGTGCAGGAAACCACTTTTGCACTTGTATTAGTGTGGAAAAACCACTTTTCGCACTTGGGTTAGTGTTGAAAAACCACTTTTTGCACTTGTGTTAATGTTGAAAAACCACTTTTCGCACTTGTGTTGGTGCAGGAAACCACTTTTGCACTTGTATTAGTGTGGAAAAACCACTTTTCGCACTTGTGTTAGTGTTGAAAAACCACTTTTCGCACTTGTGTTAGTGTTGAAAAACCACTTTTCGCACTTGTGTTGGTGCGGGAAACCACTTTTGCACTTGTATGAGTGTGGAAAAAACACTTTTTGCACTTGTGATAGTGTTGAAAAACCACTTTTCACACTTGTGTTGGTGCAGGAAACCACTTTTGCACTTGTATTAGTGTGGAAAAACCACTTTTCGCACTTGTGTTGGTGCTGAAAAACCACTTTTCGCACTTGTGTTGGTGGAGGAAACCACTTTTGCACTTGTATTAGTGTGGAAAAACCACTTTTTGCACTTGTGTTAGTGTTGAAAAACCACTTTTCGCACTTGTGTTAGTGTTGAAAAACCACTTTTCGCACTTGTGTTAGTGTTGAAAAACCACTTTTCGCACTTGTGTTAGTGTTGAAAAACCACTTTTCGCACTTGTGTTAGTGTTGAAAAACCACTTTTCGCACTTGTGTTAGTGTTGAAAAACCACTTTTCGCACTTGTGTTGGTACAGGAAACCACTTTTGCACTTGTATTAGTGTGGAAAAACCACTTTTCGCACTTGTGTTAGGGTTGAAAAACCACTTTTCGCACTTGTGTTGGTGCAGGAAACCACTTTTGCACTTGTATAAGTGTGGAAAAACCACTTTTCGTACTTGTGTTAGTGTTGAAAAACCACTTTTCGCAATTGTGTTAGTGTTGAAAAACCACTTTTGCACTTGTATTACTGTTGAAAAACCACTTTTCGCACTTGTTAGTGTTGAAAAACCACTTTTCGCACTTGTGTTAGTGTTGAAAAACACTTTTCGCACTTGTGTTGGTGCAGGAAACCAGTTTTGCACTTGTATTAGTGTGGAAAAAACACTTTTTGCACTTGTGATAGTGTTGAAAAACCACTTTTCGCACTTGTGTTAGTGTTGAAAAACCACTTTTCGCACTTGTGTTGGTGCAGGAAACCACTTTTGCACTTGTATTAGTGTGGAAAAACACTTTTTGCACTTGTGATAGTGTTGAAAAACCACTTTTCGCACTTGTGTTAGTGTTGAAAAACCACTTTTCGCACTTGTGTTGGTGCAGGAAACCACTTTTGCACTTGTATTAGTGTGGAAAAACACTTTTTGCACTTGTGATAGTGTTGAAAAAACACTTTTCGCACTTGTGTTGGTGCAGCAAACCACTTTTGCACTTGTATTAGTGTGGAAAAACCACTTTTTGCACTTGTGTTAGTGTTGAAAAACCACTTTTCGCACTTGTGTTAGTGTTGAAAAACCACTTTTCGCACTTGTGTTGGTGGAGGAAATCACTTTTGCACTTGTATTAGTGTGGAAAAACCACTTTTCGCACTTGTGATAGTGTTGAAAAACCACTTTTCGCACTTGTGTTAGTGTTGAAAAACCACTTTTCGCACTTGTGTTAGTGTTGAAAAACCACTTTTCGCACTTGTGTTAGTGTTGAAAAACCACTTTTCGCACTTTTGTTAGTGTTGAAAACCACTTTTCGCACTTGTGTTGGTGCAGGAAACCACTTTTGCACTTGTATTATTGTGGAAAAACCACTTTTCGCACTTGTGTTAGTGTTGAAAAACCACTTTTCGCACTTGTGTTAGTGTTGAAAAACCACTTTTCGCACTTGTGTTAGTGTTGAAAAACCACTTTTCGCACTTGTGTTGGTGCAGGAAACCACTTTTGCACTTGTATTTGTGTGGAAAAAACACTTTTTGCACTTGTGATAGTGTTGAAAAACCACTTTTCGCACTTGTGTTAGTGTTGAAAAACCACTTTTCGCACTTGTGTTGGTGCAGGAAACCACTTTTGCACTTGCATTAGTGTGGAAAAACCACTTTTCGCACTTGTGTTAGTGTTGAAAAACCACTTTTCGCACTTGTGTTGGTGCAGGAAACCACTTTTGCACTTGTATTAGTGTGGAAAAACCACTTTTCGCACTTGTGTTAGTGTTGAAAAACCACTTTTCGCACTTGTGTTAGTGTTGAAAAACCACTTTTCGCACTTGTGTTAGTGTTGAAAAACCACTTTTCGCACTTGTGTTGGTGCAGGAAACCACTTTTGCACTTGTATTAGTGTGGAAAAAACACTTTTTGCACTTGTGATAGTGTTGAAAAACCACTTTTCGCACTTGTGTTAGTATGGAAAAAACACTTTTTGCACTTGTGATAGTGTTGAAAAACCACTTTTCGCACTTGTGATAGTGTTGAAAAACCACTTTTCGCACTTGTGTTGGTGCAGGAAACCACTTTTGCACTTGTATGAATGTGGAAAAACCACTTTTCGCACTTGTGATAGTGTTGAAAAACCACTTTTCGCACTTGTGTTGGTGCAGGAAACCACTTTTGCACTTGTGTTAGTGTGGAAAAACCACTTTTTGCACTTGTGTTAGTGTTGAAAAACCACTTTTCGCACTTGTGTTAGTGTTGAAAAACCACTTTTCGCACTTGTGTTGGTGCAGGTCTCGATTAGACATTGTTCTGACGATCACTGGAGCGGATCGACTTTGGCTTGAAGCCGCACTTTTGCACGCACTTTTGCACTTGTATTAGTGTGGAAAAACCACTTTTCGCACTTGTGTTAGTGTTGAAAAACCACTTTTCGCACTTGTGTTGGTGCAGGAAACCACTTTTGCAGTTGTATTAGTGTGGAAAAACCACTTTTCGCACTTGTGTTAGTGTTGAAAAACCACTTTTCGCACTTGTGTTAGTGTTGAAAAAACACTTTTCGCACTTGTGTTGGTGCAGGAAACCACTTTTGCACTTGTATTAGTGTGGAAAAACCACTTTTCGCACTTGTGTTAGTGTTGAAAAACCACTTTTCGCACTTATGTTAGTGTTGAAAAACCACTTTTCGCACTTGTGTTGGTGCAGGAAACCACTTTTGCACTTGTATGAGTGTCGAAAAAACACTTTTTGCACTTGTGATAGTGTTGAAAAACCACTTTTCGCACTTGTGTTGGTGCAGGAAACCAGTTTTGCACTTGTATTAGTGTGGAAAAAACACTTTTTGCACTTGTGATAGTGTTGAAAAACCACTTTTCGCACTTGTGTTAGTGTTGAAAAACCACTTTTCGCACTTGTGTTGGTGCAGGAAACCACTTTTGCACTTGTATTAGTGTGGAAAAACACTTTTTGCACTTGTGATAGTGTTGAAAAACCACTTTTCGCACTTGTGTTAGTGTTGAAAAACCACTTTTCGCACTTGTGTTGGTGCAGGAAACCACTTTTCCACTTGTATTAGTGTGGAAACAACACTTTTCGCACTTGTGTTAGTGTTGAAAAACCACTTTTCGCACTTGTGTTGGTGTTGAAAAACCACTTTTCGCACTTGTGTGGGTGCAGGAAACCACTTTTGCACTTGTATTAGTGTGGAAAAACCACTTTTCGCACTTGTGTTAGTGTTGAAAAAACGCTTTTCGCACTTGTGTTGGTGCAGGAAACCACTTTTGCACTTGTATTAGTATGGAAAAAACACTTTTTGCACTTGTGTTGGTGCAGGAAACCACTTTTGCACTTGTATTAGTGTGGAAAAAACACTTTTTGCACTTGTGATAGTGTTCAAAAACCACTTTTCGCACTTGTGTTAGTGTTGAAAAACCACTTTTCGCACTTGTGTTAGTGTTGAAAAACCACTTTTCGCACTTGTGTTGGTACAGGAAACCACTTTTGCACTTGAATTAGTGTGGAAAAACCACTTTTCGCACTTGTGTTAGTGTTGAAAAAACACTTTTCGCACTTGTGTTGGTGCAGGAAACCACTTTTGCACTTGTATTAGTATGGAAAAAACACTTTTTGCACTTGTGTTGGTGCAGGAAACCACTTTTGCACTTGTATTAGTGTGGAAAAACCACTTTTCGCACTTGTGTTAGTGTTGAAAAACCACTTTTCGCACTTGTGTTAGTGTTGAAAAACCACTTTTCGCACTTGGTGTTAGTGTTGAAAAACCACTTTTCGCACTTGTGTTGGTACAGGAAACCACTTTTGCACTTGTATTAGTGTGGAAAAACCACTTTTCGCACTTGTGTTAGGGTTGAAAAACCACTTTTCGCACTTGTGTTGGTGCAGGAAACCACTTTTGCACTTGTATAAGTGTGGAAAACCACTTTTCGTACTTGTGTTAGTGTTGAAAAACCACTTTTCGCAATTGTGTTAGTGTTGAAAAACCACTTTTGCACTTGTATTACTGTTGAAAAACCACTTTTCGCACTTGTTAGTGTTGAAAAACCACTTTTCGCACTTGTGTTAGTGTTGAAAAACACTTTTCGCACTTGTGTGGGTGCAGGAAACCACTTTTGCACTTGTATTAGTGTGGAAAAACCACTTTTCGCACTTGTGTTAGTGTTGAAAAAACGCTTTTCGCACTTGTGTTGGTGCAGGAAACCACTTTTGCACTTGTATTAGTATGGAAAAAACACTTTTTGCACTTGTGTTGGTGCAGGAAACCACTTTTGCACTTGTATTAGTGTGGAAAAAACACTTTTTGCACTTGTGATAGTGTTCAAAAACCACTTTTCGCACTTGTGTTAGTGTTGAAAAACCACTTTTCGCACTTGTGTTAGTGTTGAAAAACCACTTTTCGCACTTGTGTTGGTACAGGAAACCACTTTTGCACTTGAATTAGTGTGGAAAAACCACTTTTCGCACTTGTGTTAGTGTTGAAAAAACACTTTTCGCACTTGTGTTGGTGCAGGAAACCACTTTTGCACTTGTATTAGTATGGAAAAAACACTTTTTGCACTTGTGTTGGTGCAGGAAACCACTTTTGCACTTGTATTAGTGTGGAAAAACCACTTTTCGCACTTGTGTTAGTGTTGAAAAACCACTTTTCGCACTTGTGTTAGTGTTGAAAAACCACTTTTCGCACTTGGTGTTAGTGTTGAAAAACCACTTTTCGCACTTGTGTTGGTACAGGAAACCACTTTTGCACTTGTATTAGTGTGGAAAAACCACTTTTCGCACTTGTGTTAGGGTTGAAAAACCACTTTTCGCACTTGTGTTGGTGCAGGAAACCACTTTTGCACTTGTATAAGTGTGGAAAAACCACTTTTCGTACTTGTGTTAGTGTTGAAAAACCACTTTTCGCAATTGTGTTAGTGTTGAAAAACCACTTTTGCACTTGTATTACTGTTGAAAAACCACTTTTCGCACTTGTTAGTGTTGAAAAACCACTTTTCGCACTTGTGTTAGTGTTGAAAAACACTTTTCGCACTTGTGTTGGTGCAGGAAACCAGTTTTGCACTTGTATTAGTGTGGAAAAACACTTTTTGCACTTGTGATAGTGTTGAAAAACCACTTTTCGCACTTGTGTTAGTGTTGAAAAACCACTTTTCGCACTTGTGTTGGTGCAGGAAACCACTTTTCCACTTGTATTAGTGTGGAAACAACACTTTTCGCACTTGTGTTAGTGTTGAAAAACCACTTTTCGCACTTGTGTTGGTGTTGAAAAACCACTTTTCGCACTTGTGTGGGTGCAGGAAACCACTTTTGCACTTGTATTAGTGTGGAAAAACCACTTTTCGCACTTGTGTTAGTGTTGAAAAAACGCTTTTCGCACTTGTGTTGGTGCAGGAAACCACTTTTGCACTTGTATTAGTATGGAAAAAACACTTTTTGCACTTGTGTTGGTGCAGGAAACCACTTTTGCACTTGTATTAGTGTGGAAAAAACACTTTTTGCACTTGTGATAGTGTTCAAAAACCACTTTTCGCACTTGTGTTAGTGTTGAAAAACCACTTTTCGCACTTGTGTTAGTGTTGAAAAACCACTTTTCGCACTTGTGTTGGTACAGGAAACCACTTTTGCACTTGAATTAGTGTGGAAAAACCACTTTTCGCACTTGTGTTAGTGTTGAAAAAACACTTTTCGCACTTGTGTTGGTGCAGGAAACCACTTTTGCACTTGTATTAGTATGGAAAAAACACTTTTTGCACTTGTGTTGGTGCAGGAAACCACTTTTGCACTTGTATTAGTGTGGAAAAACCACTTTTCGCACTTGTGTTAGTGTTGAAAAACCACTTTTCGCACTTGTGTTAGTGTTGAAAAACCACTTTTCGCACTTGGTGTTAGTGTTGAAAAACCACTTTTCGCACTTGTGTTGGTACAGGAAACCACTTTTGCACTTGTATTAGTGTGGAAAAACCACTTTTCGCACTTGTGTTAGGGTTGAAAAACCACTTTTCGCACTTGTGTTGGTGCAGGAAACCACTTTTGCACTTGTATAAGTGTGGAAAACCACTTTTCGTACTTGTGTTAGTGTTGAAAAACCACTTTTCGCAATTGTGTTAGTGTTGAAAAACCACTTTTGCACTTGTATTACTGTTGAAAAACCACTTTTCGCACTTGTTAGTGTTGAAAAACCACTTTTCGCACTTGTGTTAGTGTTGAAAAACACTTTTCGCACTTGTGTGGGTGCAGGAAACCACTTTTGCACTTGATTAGTGTGGAAAAAACCACTTTTCGCACTTGTGTTAGTGTTGAAAAAACGCTTTTCGCACTTGTGTTGGTGCAGGAAACCACTTTTGCACTTGTATTAGTATGGAAAAAACACTTTTTGCACTTGTGTTGGTGCAGGAAACCACTTTTGCACTTGTATTAGTGTGGAAAAAACACTTTTTGCACTTGTGATAGTGTTCAAAAACCACTTTTCGCACTTGTGTTAGTGTTGAAAAACCACTTTTCGCACTTGTGTTAGTGTTGAAAAACCACTTTTCGCACTTGTGTTGGTACAGGAAACCACTTTTGCACTTGAATTAGTGTGGAAAAACCACTTTTCGCACTTGTGTTAGTGTTGAAAAAACACTTTTCGCACTTGTGTTGGTGCAGGAAACCACTTTTGCACTTGTATTAGTATGGAAAAAACACTTTTTGCACTTGTGTTGGTGCAGGAAACCACTTTTGCACTTGTATTAGTGTGGAAAAACCACTTTTCGCACTTGTGTTAGTGTTGAAAAACCACTTTTCGCACTTGTGTTAGTGTTGAAAAACCACTTTTCGCACTTGGTGTTAGTGTTGAAAAACCACTTTTCGCACTTGTGTTGGTACAGGAAACCACTTTTGCACTTGTATTAGTGTGGAAAAACCACTTTTCGCACTTGTGTTAGGGTTGAAAAACCACTTTTCGCACTTGTGTTGGTGCAGGAAACCACTTTTGCACTTGTATAAGTGTGGAAAAACCACTTTTCGTACTTGTGTTAGTGTTGAAAAACCACTTTTCGCAATTGTGTTAGTGTTGAAAAACCACTTTTGCACTTGTATTACTGTTGAAAAACCACTTTTCGCACTTGTTAGTGTTGAAAAACCACTTTTCGCACTTGTGTTAGTGTTGAAAAACACTTTTCGCACTTGTGTTGGTGCAGGAAACCAGTTTTGCACTTGTATTAGTGTGGAAAAAACACTTTTTGCACTTGTGATAGTGTTGAAAAACCACTTTTCGCACTTGTGTTAGTGTTGAAAAACCACTTTTCGCACTTGTGTTGGTGCAGGAAACCACTTTTGCACTTGTATTAGTGTGGAAAAACACTTTTTGCACTTGTGATAGTGTTGAAAAACCACTTTTCGCACTTGTGTTAGTGTTGAAAAACCACTTTTCGCACTTGTGTTGGTGCAGGAAACCACTTTTGCACTTGTATTAGTGTGGAAAAACACTTTTTGCACTTGTGATAGTGTTGAAAAAACACTTTTCGCACTTGTGTTGGTGCAGCAAACCACTTTTGCACTTGTATTAGTGTGGAAAAACCACTTTTTGCACTTGTGTTAGTGTTGAAAAACCACTTTTCGCACTTGTGTTAGTGTTGAAAAACCACTTTTCGCACTTGTGTTGGTGGAGGAAATCACTTTTGCACTTGTATTAGTGTGGAAAAACCACTTTTCGCACTTGTGTTAGTGTTGAAAAACCACTTTTCGCACTTGTGTTAGTGTTGAAAAACCACTTTTCGCATTTGTGTTAGTGTTGAAAAACCACTTTTCGCACTTGTGTTGGTGCAGGAAACCACTTTTGCACTTGTATTAGTGTGGAAAAACACTTTTTGCACTTGTGATAGTGTTGAAAAACCACTTTTCGCACTTGTGTTAGTGTGGAAAAAACACTTTTTGCACTTGTGATAGTGTTGAAAAACCACTTTTCGCACTTGTGATAGTGTTGAAAAACCACTTTTCGCACTTGTGTTGGTGCAGGAAACCACTTTTGCACTTGTATGAATGTGGAAAAACCACTTTTCGCACTTGTGATAGTGTTGAAAAACCACTTTTCGCACTTGTGTTGGTGCAGGAAACCACTTTTGCACTTGTGTTAGTGTGGAAACACCACTTTTTGCACTTGTGTTAGTGTTGAAAAACCACTTTTTGCACTTGTGTTAGTGTTGAAAAACCACTTTTCGGACTTGTGTTGGTGCAGGTCTCGATTAGACATTGTTCTGACGATCACTGGAGCGGATCGACTTTGGCTTGAAGCCGCACTTTTGCACGCACTTTTGCACTTGTATTAGTGTGGAAAAACCACTTTTCGCACTTGTGTTAGTGTTGAAAAACCACTTTTCGCACTTGTGTTGGTGCAGGAAACCACTTTTGCAGTTGTATTAGTGTGGAAAAACCACTTTTCGCACTTGTGTTAGTGTTGAAAAACCACTTTTCGCACTTGTGTTAGTGTTGAAAAAACACTTTTCGCACTTGTGTTGGTGCAGGAAACCACTTTTGCACTTGTATTAGTGTGGAAAAACCACTTTTCGCACTTGTGTTAGTGTTGAAAAACCACTTTTCGCACTTGTGTTAGTGTTGAAAAACCACTTTTCGCACTTGTATTGGTGCAGGAAACCACTTTTGCACTTGTATGAGTGTCGAAAAAACACTTTTTGCACTTGTGATAGTGTTGAAAAACCACTTTTCGCACTTGTGTTGGTGCAGGAAACCAGTTTTGCACTTGTATTAGTGTGGAAAAAACACTTTTTGCACTTGTGATAGTGTTGAAAAACCACTTTTCGCACTTGTGTTAGTGTTGAAAAACCACTTTTCGCACTTGTGTTGGTGCAGGAAACCACTTTTGCACTTGTATTAGTGTGGAAAAACACTTTTTGCACTTGTGATAGTGTTGAAAAACCACTTTTCGCACTTGTGTTAGTGTTGAAAAACCACTTTTCGCACTTGTGTTGGTGCAGGAAACCACTTTTCCACTTGTATTAGTGTGGAAACAACACTTTTCGCACTTGTGTTAGTGTTGAAAAACCACTTTTCGCACTTGTGTTGGTGTTGAAAAACCACTTTTCGCACTTGTGTGGGTGCAGGAAACCACTTTTGCACTTGTATTAGTGTGGAAAAACCACTTTTCGCACTTGTGTTAGTGTTGAAAAAACACTTTTCGCACTTGTGTTGGTGCAGGAAACCACTTTTGCACTTGTATTAGTATGGAAAAAACACTTTTTGCACTTGTGTTGGTGCAGGAAACCACTTTTGCACTTGTATTAGTGTGGAAAAAACACTTTTTGCACTTGTGATAGTGTTGAAAAACCACTTTTCGCACTTGTGTTAGTGTTGAAAAACCACTTTTCGCACTTGTGTTAGTGTTGAAAAACCACTTTTCGCACTTGTGTTGGTACAGGAAACCACTTTTGCACTTGTATTAGTGTGGAAAAACCACTTTTCGCACTTGTGTTAGTGTTGAAAAAACACTTTTCGCACTTGTGTTGGTGCAGGAAACCACTTTTGCACTTGTATTAGTATGGAAAAAACACTTTTTGCACTTGTGTTGGTGCAGGAAACCACTTTTGCACTTGTATTAGTGTGGAAAAACCACTTTTCGCACTTGTGTTAGTGTTGAAAAACCACTTTTCGCACTTGTGTTAGTGTTGAAAAACCACTTTTCGCACTTGTGTTAGTGTTGAAAAACCACTTTTCGCACTTGTGTTGGTACAGGAAACCACTTTTGCACTTGTATTAGTGTGGAAAAACCACTTTTCGCACTTGTGTTAGGGTTGAAAAACCACTTTTCGCACTTGTGTTGGTGCAGGAAACCACTTTTGCACTTGTATAAGTGTGGAAAAACCACTTTTCGTACTTGTGTTAGTGTTGAAAAACCACTTTTCGCAATTGTGTTAGTGTTGAAAAACCACTTTTGCACTTGTATTACTGTTGAAAAACCACTTTTCGCACTTGTTAGTGTTGAAAAACCACTTTTCGCACTTGTGTTAGTGTTGAAAAACACTTTTCGCACTTGTGTTGGTGCAGGAAACCAGTTTTGCACTTGTATTAGTGTGGAAAAAACACTTTTTGCACTTGTGATAGTGTTGAAAAACCACTTTTCGCACTTGTGTTAGTGTTGAAAAACCACTTTTCGCACTTGTGTTGGTGCAGGAAACCACTTTTGCACTTGTATTAGTGTGGAAAAACACTTTTTGCACTTGTGATAGTGTTGAAAAACCACTTTTCGCACTTGTGTTAGTGTTGAAAAACCACTTTTCGCACTTGTGTTGGTGCAGGAAACCACTTTTGCACTTGTATTAGTGTGGAAAAACACTTTTTGCACTTGTGATAGTGTTGAAAAAACACTTTTCGCACTTGTGTTGGTGCAGCAAACCACTTTTGCACTTGTATTAGTGTGGAAAAACCACTTTTTGCACTTGTGTTAGTGTTGAAAAACCACTTTTCGCACTTGTGTTAGTGTTGAAAAACCACTTTTCGCACTTGTGTTGGTGGAGGAAATCACTTTTGCACTTGTATTAGTGTGGAAAAACCACTTTTCGCACTTGTGATAGTGTTGAAAAACCACTTTTCGCACTTGTGTTAGTGTTGAAAAACCACTTTTCGCACTTGTGTTAGTGTTGAAAAACCACTTTTCGCACTTGTGTTAGTGTTGAAAAACCACTTTTCGCACTTTTGTTAGTGTTGAAAACCACTTTTCGCACTTGTGTTGTTGCAGGAAACCACTTTTGCACTTGTATTATTGTGGAAAAACCACTTTTCGCACTTGTGTTAGTGTTGAAAAACCACTTTTCGCACTTGTGTTAGTGTTGAAAAACCACTTTTCGCACTTGTGTTAGTGTTGAAAAACCACTTTTCGCACTTGTGTTGGTGCAGGAAACCACTTTTGCACTTGTATTTGTGTGGAAAAAACACTTTTTGCACTTGTGATAGTGTTGAAAAACCACTTTTCGCACTTGTGTTAGTGTTGAAAAACCACTTTTCGCACTTGTGTTGGTGCAGGAAACCACTTTTGCACTTGTATTAGTGTGGAAAAACCACTTTTCGCACTTGTGTTAGTGTTGAAAAACCACTTTTCGCACTTGTGTTGGTGCAGGAAACCACTTTTGCACTTGTATTAGTGTGGAAAAACCACTTTTCGCACTTGTGTTAGTGTTGAAAAACCACTTTTCGCACTTGTGTTAGTGTTGAAAAACCACTTTTCGCACTTGTGTTAGTGTTGAAAAACCACTTTTCGCACTTGTGTTGGTGCAGGAAACCACTTTTGCACTTGTATTAGTGTGGAAAAACCACTTTTCGCACTTGTGTTAGTGTGGAAAAAACACTTTTTGCACTTGTGATAGTGTTGAAAAACCACTTTTCGCACTTGTGATAGTGTTGAAAAACCACTTTTCGCACTTGTGTTGGTGCAGGAAACCACTTTTGCACTTGTATGAATGTGGAAAAACCACTTTTCGCACTTGTGATAGTGTTGAAAAACCACTTTTCGCACTTGTGTTGGTGCAGGAAACCACTTTTGCACTTGTGTTAGTGTGGAAAAACCACTTTTTGCACTTGTGTTAGTGTTGAAAAACCACTTTTCGCACTTGTGTTAGTGTTGAAAAACCACTTTTCGCACTTGTGTTGGTGCAGGTCTCGATTAGACATTGTTCTGACGATCACTGGAGCGGATCGACTTTGGCTTGAAGCCGCACTTTTGCACGCACTTTTGCACTTGTATTAGTGTGGAAAAACCACTTTTCGCACTTGTGTTAGTGTTGAAAAACCACTTTTCGCACTTGTGTTGGTGCAGGAAACCACTTTTGCAGTTGTATTAGTGTGGAAAAACCACTTTTCGCACTTGTGTTAGTGTTGAAAAACCACTTTTCGCACTTGTGTTAGTGTTGAAAAAACACTTTTCGCACTTGTGTTGGTGCAGGAAACCACTTTTGCACTTGTATTAGTGTGGAAAAACCACTTTTCGCACTTGTGTTAGTGTTGAAAAACCACTTTTCGCACTTGTGTTAGTGTTGAAAAACCACTTTTCGCACTTGTGTTGGTGCAGGAAACCACTTTTGCACTTGTATGAGTGTCGAAAAAACACTTTTTGCACTTGCGATAGTGTTGAAAAACCACTTTTCGCACTTGTGTTGGTGCAGGAAACCAGTTTTGCACTTGTATTAGTGTGGAAAAAACACTTTTTGCACTTGTGATAGTGTTGAAAAACCACTTTTCGCACTTGTGTTAGTGTTGAAAAACCACTTTTCGCACTTGTGTTGGTGCAGGAAACCACTTTTGCACTTGTATTAGTGTGGAAAAATACTTTTTGCACTTGTGATAGTGTTGAAAAACCACTTTTCGCACTTGTGTTAGTGTTGAAAAACCATTTTTCGCACTTGTGTTGGTGCAGGAAACCACTTTTCCACTTGTATTAGTGTGGAAACAACACTTTTCGCACTTGTGTTAGTGTTGAAAAACCACTTTTCGCACTTGTGTTGGTGTTGAAAAACCACTTTTCGCACTTGTGTGGGTGCAGGAAACCACTTTTGCACTTGTATTAGTGTGGAAAAACCACTTTTCGCACTTGTGTTAGTGTTGAAAAAACGCTTTTCGCACTTGTGTTGGTGCAGGAAACCACTTTTGCACTTGTATTAGTATGGAAAAAACACTTTTTGCACTTGTGTTGGTGCAGGAAACCACTTTTGCACTTGTATTAGTGTGGAAAAAACACTTTTTGCACTTGTGATAGTGTTCAAAAACCACTTTTCGCACTTGTGTTAGTGTTGAAAAACCACTTTTCGCACTTGTGTTAGTGTTGAAAAACCACTTTTCGCACTTGTGTTGGTACAGGAAACCACTTTTGCACTTGAATTAGTGTGGAAAAACCACTTTTCGCACTTGTGTTAGTGTTGAAAAAACACTTTTCGCACTTGTGTTGGTGCAGGAAACCACTTTTGCACTTGTATTAGTATGGAAAAAACACTTTTTGCACTTGTGTTGGTGCAGGAAACCACTTTTGCACTTGTATTAGTGTGGAAAAACCACTTTTCGCACTTGTGTTAGTGTTGAAAAACCACTTTTCGCACTTGTGTTAGTGTTGAAAAACCACTTTTCGCACTTGGTGTTAGTGTTGAAAAACCACTTTTCGCACTTGTGTTGGTACAGGAAACCACTTTTGCACTTGTATTAGTGTGGAAAAACCACTTTTCGCACTTGTGTTAGGGTTGAAAAACCACTTTTCGCACTTGTGTTGGTGCAGGAAACCACTTTTGCACTTGTATAAGTGTGGAAAAACCACTTTTCGTACTTGTGTTAGTGTTGAAAAACCACTTTTCGCAATTGTGTTAGTGTTGAAAAACCACTTTTGCACTTGTATTACTGTTGAAAAACCACTTTTCGCACTTGTTAGTGTTGAAAAACCACTTTTCGCACTTGTGTTAGTGTTGAAAAACACTTTTCGCACTTGTGTGGGTGCAGGAAACCACTTTTGCACTTGTATTAGTGTGGAAAAACCACTTTTCGCACTTGTGTTAGTGTTGAAAAAACGCTTTTCGCACTTGTGTTTGTGCAGGAAACCACTTTTGCACTTGTATTAGTATGGAAAAAACACTTTTTGCACTTGTGTTGGTGCAGGAAACCACTTTTGCACTTGTATTAGTGTGGAAAAAACACTTTTTGCACTTGTGATAGTGTTCAAAAACCACTTTTCGCACTTGTGTTAGTGTTGAAAAACCACTTTTCGCACTTGTGTTAGTGTTGAAAAACCACTTTTCGCACTTGTGTTGGTACAGGAAACCACTTTTGCACTTGAATTAGTGTGGAAAAACCACTTTTCGCACTTGTGTTAGTGTTGAAAAAACACTTTTCGCACTTGTGTTGGTGCAGGAAACCACTTTTGCACTTGTATTAGTATGGAAAAAACACTTTTTGCACTTGTGTTGGTGCAGGAAACCACTTTTGCACTTGTATTAGTGTGGAAAAACCACTTTTTGCACTTGTGTTAGTGTTGAAAAACCACTTTTCGCACTTGTGTTAGTGTTGAAAAACCACTTTTCGCACTTGGTGTTAGTGTTGAAAAACCACTTTTCGCACTTGTGTTGGTACAGGAAACCACTTTTGCACTTGTATTAGTGTGGAAAAACCACTTTTCGCACTTGTGTTAGGGTTGAAAAACCACTTTTCGCACTTGTGTTGGTGCAGGAAACCACTTTTGCACTTGTATAAGTGTGGAAAAACCACTTTTCGTACTTGTGTTAGTGTTGAAAAACCACTTTTCGCAATTGTGTTAGTGTTGAAAAACCACTTTTGCACTTGTATTACTGTTGAAAAACCACTTTTCGCACTTGTTAGTGTTGAAAAACCACTTTTCGCACTTGTGTTAGTGTTGAAAAACACTTTTCGCACTTGTGTTGGTGCAGGAAACCAGTTTTGCACTTGTATTAGTGTGGAAAAAACACTTTTTGCACTTGTGATAGTGTTGAAAAACCACTTTTCGCACTTGTGTTAGTGTTGAAAAACCACTTTTCGCACTTGTGTTGGTGCAGGAAACCACTTTTGCACTTGTATTAGTGTGGAAAAACACTTTTTGCACTTGTGATAGTGTTGAAAAACCACTTTTCGCACTTGTGTTAGTGTTGAAAAACCACTTTTCGCACTTGTGTTGGTGCAGGAAACCACTTTTGCACTTGTATTAGTGTGGAAAAACACTTTTTGCACTTGTGATAGTGTTGAAAAAACACTTTTCGCACTTGTGTTGGTGCAGCAAACCACTTTTGCACTTGTATTAGTGTGGAAAAACCACTTTTTGCACTTGTGTTAGTGTTGAAAAACCACTTTTCGCACTTGTGTTAGTGTTGAAAAACCACTTTTCGCACTTGTGTTGGTGGAGGAAATCACTTTTGCACTTGTATTAGTGTGGAAAAACCACTTTTCGCACTTGTGTTAGTGTTGAAAAACCACTTTTCGCACTTGTGTTAGTGTTGAAAAACCACTTTTCGCATTTGTGTTAGTGTTGAAAAACCACTTTTCGCACTTGTGTTGGTGCAGGAAACCACTTTTGCACTTGTATTAGTGTGGAAAAACACTTTTTGCACTTGTGATAGTGTTGAAAAACCACTTTTCGCACTTGTGTTAGTGTGGAAAAAACACTTTTTGCACTTGTGATAGTGTTGAAAAACCACTTTTCGCACTTGTGATAGTGTTGAAAAACCACTTTTCGCACTTGTGTTGGTGCAGGAAACCACTTTTGCACTTGTATGAATGTGGAAAAACCACTTTTCGCACTTGTGATAGTGTTGAAAAACCACTTTTCGCACTTGTGTTGGTGCAGGAAACCACTTTTGCACTTGTGTTAGTGTGGAAACACCACTTTTTGCACTTGTGTTAGTGTTGAAAAACCACTTTTTGCACTTGTGTTAGTGTTGAAAAACCACTTTTCGGACTTGTGTTGGTGCAGGTCTCGATTAGACATTGTTCTGACGATCACTGGAGCGGATCGACTTTGGCTTGAAGCCGCACTTTTGCACGCACTTTTGCACTTGTATTAGTGTGGAAAAACCACTTTTCGCACTTGTGTTAGTGTTGAAAAACCACTTTTCGCACTTGTGTTGGTGCAGGAAACCACTTTTGCAGTTGTATTAGTGTGGAAAAACCACTTTTCGCACTTGTGTTAGTGTTGAAAAACCACTTTTCGCACTTGTGTTAGTGTTGAAAAAACACTTTTCGCACTTGTGTTGGTGCAGGAAACCACTTTTGCACTTGTATTAGTGTGGAAAAACCACTTTTCGCACTTGTGTTAGTGTTGAAAAACCACTTTTCGCACTTGTGTTAGTGTTGAAAAACCACTTTTCGCACTTGTATTGGTGCAGGAAACCACTTTTGCACTTGTATGAGTGTCGAAAAAACACTTTTTGCACTTGTGATAGTGTTGAAAAACCACTTTTCGCACTTGTGTTGGTGCAGGAAACCAGTTTTGCACTTGTATTAGTGTGGAAAAAACACTTTTTGCACTTGTGATAGTGTTGAAAAACCACTTTTCGCACTTGTGTTAGTGTTGAAAAACCACTTTTCGCACTTGTGTTGGTGCAGGAAACCACTTTTGCACTTGTATTAGTGTGGAAAAACACTTTTTGCACTTGTGATAGTGTTGAAAAACCACTTTTCGCACTTGTGTTAGTGTTGAAAAACCACTTTTCGCACTTGTGTTGGTGCAGGAAACCACTTTTCCACTTGTATTAGTGTGGAAACAACACTTTTCGCACTTGTGTTAGTGTTGAAAAACCACTTTTCGCACTTGTGTTGGTGTTGAAAAACCACTTTTCGCACTTGTGTGGGTGCAGGAAACCACTTTTGCACTTGTATTAGTGTGGAAAAACCACTTTTCGCACTTGTGTTAGTGTTGAAAAAACACTTTTCGCACTTGTGTTGGTGCAGGAAACCACTTTTGCACTTGTATTAGTATGGAAAAAACACTTTTTGCACTTGTGTTGGTGCAGGAAACCACTTTTGCACTTGTATTAGTGTGGAAAAAACACTTTTTGCACTTGTGATAGTGTTGAAAAACCACTTTTCGCACTTGTGTTAGTGTTGAAAAACCACTTTTCGCACTTGTGTTAGTGTTGAAAAACCACTTTTCGCACTTGTGTTGGTACAGGAAACCACTTTTGCACTTGTATTAGTGTGGAAAAACCACTTTTCGCACTTGTGTTAGTGTTGAAAAAACACTTTTCGCACTTGTGTTGGTGCAGGAAACCACTTTTGCACTTGTATTAGTATGGAAAAAACACTTTTTGCACTTGTGTTGGTGCAGGAAACCACTTTTGCACTTGTATTAGTGTGGAAAAACCACTTTTCGCACTTGTGTTAGTGTTGAAAAACCACTTTTCGCACTTGTGTTAGTGTTGAAAAACCACTTTTCGCACTTGTGTTAGTGTTGAAAAACCACTTTTCGCACTTGTGTTGGTACAGGAAACCACTTTTGCACTTGTATTAGTGTGGAAAAACCACTTTTCGCACTTGTGTTAGGGTTGAAAAACCACTTTTCGCACTTGTGTTGGTGCAGGAAACCACTTTTGCACTTGTATAAGTGTGGAAAAACCACTTTTCGTACTTGTGTTAGTGTTGAAAAACCACTTTTCGCAATTGTGTTAGTGTTGAAAAACCACTTTTGCACTTGTATTACTGTTGAAAAACCACTTTTCGCACTTGTTAGTGTTGAAAAACCACTTTTCGCACTTGTGTTAGTGTTGAAAAACACTTTTCGCACTTGTGTTGGTGCAGGAAACCAGTTTTGCACTTGTATTAGTGTGGAAAAAACACTTTTTGCACTTGTGATAGTGTTGAAAAACCACTTTTCGCACTTGTGTTAGTGTTGAAAAACCACTTTTCGCACTTGTGTTGGTGCAGGAAACCACTTTTGCACTTGTATTAGTGTGGAAAAACACTTTTTGCACTTGTGATAGTGTTGAAAAACCACTTTTCGCACTTGTGTTAGTGTTGAAAAACCACTTTTCGCACTTGTGTTGGTGCAGGAAACCACTTTTGCACTTGTATTAGTGTGGAAAAACACTTTTTGCACTTGTGATAGTGTTGAAAAAACACTTTTCGCACTTGTGTTGGTGCAGCAAACCACTTTTGCACTTGTATTAGTGTGGAAAAACCACTTTTTGCACTTGTGTTAGTGTTGAAAAACCACTTTTCGCACTTGTGTTAGTGTTGAAAAACCACTTTTCGCACTTGTGTTGGTGGAGGAAATCACTTTTGCACTTGTATTAGTGTGGAAAAACCACTTTTCGCACTTGTGATAGTGTTGAAAAACCACTTTTCGCACTTGTGTTAGTGTTGAAAAACCACTTTTCGCACTTGTGTTAGTGTTGAAAAACCACTTTTCGCACTTGTGTTAGTGTTGAAAAACCACTTTTCGCACTTTTGTTAGTGTTGAAAACCACTTTTCGCACTTGTGTTGTTGCAGGAAACCACTTTTGCACTTGTATTATTGTGGAAAAACCACTTTTCGCACTTGTGTTAGTGTTGAAAAACCACTTTTCGCACTTGTGTTAGTGTTGAAAAACCACTTTTCGCACTTGTGTTAGTGTTGAAAAACCACTTTTCGCACTTGTGTTGGTGCAGGAAACCACTTTTGCACTTGTATTTGTGTGGAAAAAACACTTTTTGCACTTGTGATAGTGTTGAAAAACCACTTTTCGCACTTGTGTTAGTGTTGAAAAACCACTTTTCGCACTTGTGTTGGTGCAGGAAACCACTTTTGCACTTGTATTAGTGTGGAAAAACCACTTTTCGCACTTGTGTTAGTGTTGAAAAACCACTTTTCGCACTTGTGTTGGTGCAGGAAACCACTTTTGCACTTGTATTAGTGTGGAAAAACCACTTTTCGCACTTGTGTTAGTGTTGAAAAACCACTTTTCGCACTTGTGTTAGTGTTGAAAAACCACTTTTCGCACTTGTGTTAGTGTTGAAAAACCACTTTTCGCACTTGTGTTGGTGCAGGAAACCACTTTTGCACTTGTATTAGTGTGGAAAAACCACTTTTCGCACTTGTGTTAGTGTGGAAAAAACACTTTTTGCACTTGTGATAGTGTTGAAAAACCACTTTTCGCACTTGTGATAGTGTTGAAAAACCACTTTTCGCACTTGTGTTGGTGCAGGAAACCACTTTTGCACTTGTATGAATGTGGAAAAACCACTTTTCGCACTTGTGATAGTGTTGAAAAACCACTTTTCGCACTTGTGTTGGTGCAGGAAACCACTTTTGCACTTGTGTTAGTGTGGAAAAACCACTTTTTGCACTTGTGTTAGTGTTGAAAAACCACTTTTCGCACTTGTGTTAGTGTTGAAAAACCACTTTTCGCACTTGTGTTGGTGCAGGTCTCGATTAGACATTGTTCTGACGATCACTGGAGCGGATCGACTTTGGCTTGAAGCCGCACTTTTGCACGCACTTTTGCACTTGTATTAGTGTGGAAAAACCACTTTTCGCACTTGTGTTAGTGTTGAAAAACCACTTTTCGCACTTGTGTTGGTGCAGGAAACCACTTTTGCAGTTGTATTAGTGTGGAAAAACCACTTTTCGCACTTGTGTTAGTGTTGAAAAACCACTTTTCGCACTTGTGTTAGTGTTGAAAAAACACTTTTCGCACTTGTGTTGGTGCAGGAAACCACTTTTGCACTTGTATTAGTGTGGAAAAACCACTTTTCGCACTTGTGTTAGTGTTGAAAAACCACTTTTCGCACTTGTGTTAGTGTTGAAAAACCACTTTTCGCACTTGTGTTGGTGCAGGAAACCACTTTTGCACTTGTATGAGTGTCGAAAAAACACTTTTTGCACTTGCGATAGTGTTGAAAAACCACTTTTCGCACTTGTGTTGGTGCAGGAAACCAGTTTTGCACTTGTATTAGTGTGGAAAAAACACTTTTTGCACTTGTGATAGTGTTGAAAAACCACTTTTCGCACTTGTGTTAGTGTTGAAAAACCACTTTTCGCACTTGTGTTGGTGCAGGAAACCACTTTTGCACTTGTATTAGTGTGGAAAAATACTTTTTGCACTTGTGATAGTGTTGAAAAACCACTTTTCGCACTTGTGTTAGTGTTGAAAAACCATTTTTCGCACTTGTGTTGGTGCAGGAAACCACTTTTCCACTTGTATTAGTGTGGAAACAACACTTTTCGCACTTGTGTTAGTGTTGAAAAACCACTTTTCGCACTTGTGTTGGTGTTGAAAAACCACTTTTCGCACTTGTGTGGGTGCAGGAAACCACTTTTGCACTTGTATTAGTGTGGAAAAACCACTTTTCGCACTTGTGTTAGTGTTGAAAAAACACTTTTCGTACTTGTGTTGGTGCAGGAAACCACTTTTGCACTTGTATTAGTATGGAAAAAACACTTTTTGCACTTGTGTTGGTGGAGGAAATCACTTTTGCACTTGTATTAGTGTGGAAAAACCACTTTTCGCACTTGTGTTAGTGTTGAAAAACCACTTTTCGCACTTGTGTTAGTGTTGAAAAACCACTTTTCGCATTTGTGTTAGTGTTGAAAAACCACTTTTCGCACTTGTGTTGGTGCAGGAAACCACTTTTGCACTTGTATTAGTGTGGAAAAACACTTTTTGCACTTGTGATAGTGTTGAAAAACCACTTTTCGCACTTGTGTTAGTGTGGAAAAAACACTTTTTGCACTTGTGATAGTGTTGAAAAACCACTTTTCGCACTTGTGATAGTGTTGAAAAACCACTTTTCGCACTTGTGTTGGTGCAGGAAACCACTTTTGCACTTGTATGAATGTGGAAAAACCACTTTTCGCACTTGTGATAGTGTTGAAAAACCACTTTTCGCACTTGTGTTGGTGCAGGAAACCACTTTTGCACTTGTGTTAGTGTGGAAACACCACTTTTTGCACTTGTGTTAGTGTTGAAAAACCACTTTTTGCACTTGTGTTAGTGTTGAAAAACCACTTTTCGGACTTGTGTTGGTGCAGGTCTCGATTAGACATTGTTCTGACGATCACTGGAGCGGATCGACTTTGGCTTGAAGCCGCACTTTTGCACGCACTTTTGCACTTGTATTAGTGTGGAAAAACCACTTTTCGCACTTGTGTTAGTGTTGAAAAACCACTTTTCGCACTTGTGTTGGTGCAGGAAACCACTTTTGCAGTTGTATTAGTGTGGAAAAACCACTTTTCGCACTTGTGTTAGTGTTGAAAAACCACTTTTCGCACTTGTGTTAGTGTTGAAAAAACACTTTTCGCACTTGTGTTGGTGCAGGAAACCACTTTTGCACTTGTATTAGTGTGGAAAAACCACTTTTCGCACTTGTGTTAGTGTTGAAAAACCACTTTTCGCACTTGTGTTAAGTGTTGAAAAACCACTTTTCGCACTTGTATTGGTGCAGGAAACCACTTTTGCACTTGTATGAGTGTCGAAAAAACACTTTTTGCACTTGTGATAGTGTTGAAAAACCACTTTTCGCACTTGTGTTGTGCAGGAAACCAGTTTTGCACTTGTATTAGTGTGGAAAAAACACTTTTTGCACTTGTGATAGTGTTGAAAAACCACTTTTCGCACTTGTGTTAGTGTTGAAAAACCACTTTTCGCACTTGTGTTGGTGCAGGAAACCACTTTTGCACTTGTATTAGTGTGGAAAAACACTTTTTGCACTTGTGATAGTGTTGAAAAACCACTTTTCGCACTTGTGTTAGTGTTGAAAAACCACTTTTCGCACTTGTGTTGGTGCAGGAAACCACTTTTCCACTTGTATTAGTGTGGAAACAACACTTTTCGCACTTGTGTTAGTGTTGAAAAACCACTTTTCGCACTTGTGTTGGTGTTGAAAAACCACTTTTCGCACTTGTGTGGGTGCAGGAAACCACTTTTGCACTTGTATTAGTGTGGAAAAACCACTTTTCGCACTTGTGTTAGTGTTGAAAAAACACTTTTCGCACTTGTGTTGGTGCAGGAAACCACTTTTGCACTTGTATTAGTATGGAAAAAACACTTTTTGCACTTGTGTTGGTGCAGGAAACCACTTTTGCACTTGTATTAGTGTGGAAAAAACACTTTTTGCACTTGTGATAGTGTTGAAAAACCACTTTTCGCACTTGTGTTAGTGTTGAAAAACCACTTTTCGCACTTGTGTTAGTGTTGAAAAACCACTTTTCGCACTTGTGTTGGTACAGGAAACCACTTTTGCACTTGTATTAGTGTGGAAAAACCACTTTTCGCACTTGTGTTAGTGTTGAAAAAACACTTTTCGCACTTGTGTTGGTGCAGGAAACCACTTTTGCACTTGTATTAGTATGGAAAAAACACTTTTTGCACTTGTGTTGGTGCAGGAAACCACTTTTGCACTTGTATTAGTGTGGAAAAACCACTTTTCGCACTTGTGTTAGTGTTGAAAAACCACTTTTCGCACTTGTGTTAGTGTTGAAAAACCACTTTTCGCACTTGTGTTAGTGTTGAAAAACCACTTTTCGCACTTGTGTTGGTACAGGAAACCACTTTTGCACTTGTATTAGTGTGGAAAAACCACTTTTCGCACTTGTGTTAGGGTTGAAAAACCACTTTTCGCACTTGTGTTGGTGCAGGAAACCACTTTTGCACTTGTATAAGTGTGGAAAAACCACTTTTCGTACTTGTGTTAGTGTTGAAAAACCACTTTTCGCAATTGTGTTAGTGTTGAAAAACCACTTTTGCACTTGTATTACTGTTGAAAAACCACTTTTCGCACTTGTTAGTGTTGAAAAACCACTTTTCGCACTTGTGTTAGTGTTGAAAAACACTTTTCGCACTTGTGTTGGTGCAGGAAACCAGTTTTGCACTTGTATTAGTGTGGAAAAAACACTTTTTGCACTTGTGATAGTGTTGAAAAACCACTTTTCGCACTTGTGTTAGTGTTGAAAAACCACTTTTCGCACTTGTGTTGGTGCAGGAAACCACTTTTGCACTTGTATTAGTGTGGAAAAACACTTTTTGCACTTGTGATAGTGTTGAAAAACCACTTTTCGCACTTGTGTTAGTGTTGAAAAACCACTTTTCGCACTTGTGTTGGTGCAGGAAACCACTTTTGCACTTGTATTAGTGTGGAAAAACACTTTTTGCACTTGTGATAGTGTTGAAAAAACACTTTTCGCACTTGTGTTGGTGCAGCAAACCACTTTTGCACTTGTATTAGTGTGGAAAAACCACTTTTTGCACTTGTGTTAGTGTTGAAAAACCACTTTTCGCACTTGTGTTAGTGTTGAAAAACCACTTTTCGCACTTGTGTTGGTGGAGGAAATCACTTTTGCACTTGTATTAGTGTGGAAAAACCACTTTTCGCACTTGTGATAGTGTTGAAAAACCACTTTTCGCACTTGTGTTAGTGTTGAAAAACCACTTTTCGCACTTGTGTTAGTGTTGAAAAACCACTTTTCGCACTTGTGTTAGTGTTGAAAAACCACTTTTCGCACTTTTGTTAGTGTTGAAAACCACTTTTCGCACTTGTGTTGTTGCAGGAAACCACTTTTGCACTTGTATTATTGTGGAAAAACCACTTTTCGCACTTGTGTTAGTGTTGAAAAACCACTTTTCGCACTTGTGTTAGTGTTGAAAAACCACTTTTCGCACTTGTGTTAGTGTTGAAAAACCACTTTTCGCACTTGTGTTGGTGCAGGAAACCACTTTTGCACTTGTATTTGTGTGGAAAAAACACTTTTTGCACTTGTGATAGTGTTGAAAAACCACTTTTCGCACTTGTGTTAGTGTTGAAAAACCACTTTTCGCACTTGTGTTGGTGCAGGAAACCACTTTTGCACTTGTATTAGTGTGGAAAAACCACTTTTCGCACTTGTGTTAGTGTTGAAAAACCACTTTTCGCACTTGTGTTGGTGCAGGAAACCACTTTTGCACTTGTATTAGTGTGGAAAAACCACTTTTCGCACTTGTGTTAGTGTTGAAAAACCACTTTTCGCACTTGTGTTAGTGTTGAAAAACCACTTTTCGCACTTGTGTTAGTGTTGAAAAACCACTTTTCGCACTTGTGTTGGTGCAGGAAACCACTTTTGCACTTGTATTAGTGTGGAAAAACCACTTTTCGCACTTGTGTTAGTGTGGAAAAAACACTTTTTGCACTTGTGATAGTGTTGAAAAACCACTTTTCGCACTTGTGATAGTGTTGAAAAACCACTTTTCGCACTTGTGTTGGTGCAGGAAACCACTTTTGCACTTGTATGAATGTGGAAAAACCACTTTTCGCACTTGTGATAGTGTTGAAAAACCACTTTTCGCACTTGTGTTGGTGCAGGAAACCACTTTTGCACTTGTGTTAGTGTGGAAAAACCACTTTTTGCACTTGTGTTAGTGTTGAAAAACCACTTTTCGCACTTGTGTTAGTGTTGAAAAACCACTTTTCGCACTTGTGTTGGTGCAGGTCTCGATTAGACATTGTTCTGACGATCACTGGAGCGGATCGACTTTGGCTTGAAGCCGCACTTTTGCACGCACTTTTGCACTTGTATTAGTGTGGAAAAACCACTTTTCGCACTTGTGTTAGTGTTGAAAAACCACTTTTCGCACTTGTGTTGGTGCAGGAAACCACTTTTGCAGTTGTATTAGTGTGGAAAAACCACTTTTCGCACTTGTGTTAGTGTTGAAAAACCACTTTTCGCACTTGTGTTAGTGTTGAAAAAACACTTTTCGCACTTGTGTTGGTGCAGGAAACCACTTTTGCACTTGTATTAGTGTGGAAAAACCACTTTTCGCACTTGTGTTAGTGTTGAAAAACCACTTTTCGCACTTGTGTTAGTGTTGAAAAACCACTTTTCGCACTTGTGTTGGTGCAGGAAACCACTTTTGCACTTGTATGAGTGTCGAAAAAACACTTTTTGCACTTGCGATAGTGTTGAAAAACCACTTTTCGCACTTGTGTTGGTGCAGGAAACCAGTTTTGCACTTGTATTAGTGTGGAAAAAACACTTTTTGCACTTGTGATAGTGTTGAAAAACCACTTTTCGCACTTGTGTTAGTGTTGAAAAACCACTTTTCGCACTTGTGTTGGTGCAGGAAACCACTTTTGCACTTGTATTAGTGTGGAAAAATACTTTTTGCACTTGTGATAGTGTTGAAAAACCACTTTTCGCACTTGTGTTAGTGTTGAAAAACCATTTTTCGCACTTGTGTTGGTGCAGGAAACCACTTTTCCACTTGTATTAGTGTGGAAACAACACTTTTCGCACTTGTGTTAGTGTTGAAAAACCACTTTTCGCACTTGTGTTGGTGTTGAAAAACCACTTTTCGCACTTGTGTGGGTGCAGGAAACCACTTTTGCACTTGTATTAGTGTGGAAAAACCACTTTTCGCACTTGTGTTAGTGTTGAAAAAACACTTTTCGTACTTGTGTTGGTGCAGGAAACCACTTTTGCACTTGTATTAGTATGGAAAAAACACTTTTTGCACTTGTGTTGGTGCAGGAAACCACTTTTGCACTTGTATTAGTGTGGAAAAAACACTTTTTGCACTTGTGATAGTGTTGAAAAACCACTTTTCGCACTAGTGTTGGTGCAGGAAACCACTTTTGCACTTGTGATAGTGTTGAAAAACCACTTTTCGCACTTGTGTTGGTGCAGGAAACCACTTTTGCACTTGTATTAGTGTGGAAAAACCACTTTTCGCACTTGTGTTAGTGTTGAAAAACCACTTTTCGCACTTGTGTTAGTGTTGAAAAACCACTTTTCGCACTTGTGTTGGTGCAGGAAACCACTTTTGCACTTGTATTAGTGTGGCAAAAACACTTTTTGCACCTGTGTTGGTGCAGAAAACCACTTTTGCACTTGTATTAGTGTGGAAAAAACACTTTTCGCACTTGTGTTAGTGTTGAAAAACCACTTTTCGCACTTGTGTTAGTGTTGAAAAACCACTTTTCGCACTTGTGTTGGTACAGGAAACCACTTTTGCACTTGAATTAGTGTGGAAAAACCACTTTTCGCACTTGTGTTAGTGTTGAAAAAACACTTTTCGCACTTGTGTTGGTGCAGGAAACCACTTTTGCACTTGTATTAGTATGGAAAAAACACTTTTTGCACTTGTGTTGGTGCAGGAAACCACTTTTGCACTTGTATTAGTGTGGAAAAACCACTTTTCGCACTTGTGTTAGTGTTGAAAAACCACTTTTCGCACTTGTGTTAGTGTTGAAAAACCACTTTTCGCACTTGGTGTTAGTGTTGAAAAACCACTTTTCGCACTTGTGTTGGTACAGGAAACCACTTTTGCACTTGTATTAGTGTGGAAAAACCACTTTTCGCACTTGTGTTAGGGTTGAAAAACCACTTTTCGCACTTGTGTTGGTGCAGGAAACCACTTTTGCACTTGTATAAGTGTGGAAAAACCACTTTTCGTACTTGTGTTAGTGTTGAAAAACCACTTTTCGCAATTGTGTTAGTGTTGAAAAACCACTTTTGCACTTGTATTACTGTTGAAAAACCACTTTTCGCACTTGTTAGTGTTGAAAAACCACTTTTCGCACTTGTGTTAGTGTTGAAAAACACTTTTCGCACTTGTGTGGGTGCAGGAAACCACTTTTGCACTTGTATTAGTGTGGAAAAACCACTTTTCGCACTTGTGTTAGTGTTGAAAAAACGCTTTTCGCACTTGTGTTGGTGCAGGAAACCACTTTTGCACTTGTATTAGTATGGAAAAAACACTTTTTGCACTTGTGTTGGTGCAGGAAACCACTTTTGCACTTGTATTAGTGTGGAAAAAACACTTTTTGCACTTGTGATAGTGTTCAAAAACCACTTTTCGCACTTGTGTTAGTGTTGAAAAACCACTTTTCGCACTTGTGTTAGTGTTGAAAAACCACTTTTCGCACTTGTGTTGGTACAGGAAACCACTTTTGCACTTGAATTAGTGTGGAAAAACCACTTTCGCACTTGTGTTAGTGTTGAAAAAACACTTTTCGCACTTGTGTTGGTGCAGGAAACCACTTTTGCACTTGTATTAGTATGGAAAAAACACTTTTTGCACTTGTGTTGGTGCAGGAAACCACTTTTGCACTTGTATTAGTGTGGAAAAACCACTTTTCGCACTTGTGTTAGTGTTGAAAAACCACTTTTCGCACTTGTGTTAGTGTTGAAAAACCACTTTTCGCACTTGGTGTTAGTGTTGAAAAACCACTTTTCGCACTTGTGTTGGTACAGGAAACCACTTTTGCACTTGTATTAGTGTGGAAAAACCACTTTTCGCACTTGTGTTAGGGTTGAAAAACCACTTTTCGCACTTGTGTTGGTGCAGGAAACCACTTTTGCACTTGTATAAGTGTGGAAAAACCACTTTTCGTACTTGTGTTAGTGTTGAAAAACCACTTTTCGCAATTGTGTTAGTGTTGAAAAACCACTTTTGCACTTGTATTACTGTTGAAAAACCACTTTTTCGCACTTGTTAGTGTTGAAAAACCACTTTTCGCACTTGTGTTAGTGTTGAAAAACACTTTTCGCACTTGTGTTGGTGCAGGAAACCAGTTTTGCACTTGTATTAGTGTGGAAAAAACACTTTTTGCACTTGTGATAGTGTTGAAAAACCACTTTTCGCACTTGTGTTAGTGTTGAAAAACCACTTTTCGCACTTGTGTTGGTGCAGGAAACCACTTTTGCACTTGTATTAGTGTGGAAAAACACTTTTTGCACTTGTGATAGTGTTGAAAAACCACTTTTCGCACTTGTGTTAGTGTTGAAAAACCACTTTTCGCACTTGTGTTGGTGCAGGAAACCACTTTTGCACTTGTATTAGTGTGGAAAAACACTTTTTGCACTTGTGATAGTGTTGAAAAAACACTTTTCGCACTTGTGTTGGTGCAGCAAACCACTTTTGCACTTGTATTAGTGTGGAAAAACCACTTTTTGCACTTGTGTTAGTGTTGAAAAACCACTTTTCGCACTTGTGTTAGTGTTGAAAAACCACTTTTCGCACTTGTGTTGGTGGAGGAAATCACTTTTGCACTTGTATTAGTGTGGAAAAACCACTTTTCGCACTTGTGTTAGTGTTGAAAAACCACTTTTCGCACTTGTGTTAGTGTTGAAAAACCACTTTTCGCATTTGTGTTAGTGTTGAAAAACCACTTTTCGCACTTGTGTTGGTGCAGGAAACCACTTTTGCACTTGTATTAGTGTGGAAAAACACTTTTTGCACTTGTGATAGTGTTGAAAAACCACTTTTCGCACTTGTGTTAGTGTGGAAAAAACACTTTTTGCACTTGTGATAGTGTTGAAAAACCACTTTTCGCACTTGTGATAGTGTTGAAAAACCACTTTTCGCACTTGTGTTGGTGCAGGAAACCACTTTTGCACTTGTATGAATGTGGAAAAACCACTTTTCGCACTTGTGATAGTGTTGAAAAACCACTTTTCGCACTTGTGTTGGTGCAGGAAACCACTTTTGCACTTGTGTTAGTGTGGAAACACCACTTTTTGCACTTGTGTTAGTGTTGAAAAACCACTTTTTGCACTTGTGTTAGTGTTGAAAAACCACTTTTCGGACTTGTGTTGGTGCAGGTCTCGATTAGACATTGTTCTGACGATCACTGGAGCGGATCGACTTTGGCTTGAAGCCGCACTTTTGCACGCACTTTTGCACTTGTATTAGTGTGGAAAAACCACTTTTCGCACTTGTGTTAGTGTTGAAAAACCACTTTTCGCACTTGTGTTGGTGCAGGAAACCACTTTTGCAGTTGTATTAGTGTGGAAAAACCACTTTTCGCACTTGTGTTAGTGTTGAAAAACCACTTTTCGCACTTGTGTTAGTGTTGAAAAAACACTTTTCGCACTTGTGTTGGTGCAGGAAACCACTTTTGCACTTGTATTAGTGTGGAAAAACCACTTTTCGCACTTGTGTTAGTGTTGAAAAACCACTTTTCGCACTTGTGTTAGTGTTGAAAAACCACTTTTCGCACTTGTATTGGTGCAGGAAACCACTTTTGCACTTGTATGAGTGTCGAAAAAACACTTTTTGCACTTGTGATAGTGTTGAAAAACCACTTTTCGCACTTGTGTTGGTGCAGGAAACCAGTTTTGCACTTGTATTAGTGTGGAAAAAACACTTTTTGCACTTGTGATAGTGTTGAAAAACCACTTTTCGCACTTGTGTTAGTGTTGAAAAACCACTTTTCGCACTTGTGTTGGTGCAGGAAACCACTTTTGCACTTGTATTAGTGTGGAAAAACACTTTTTGCACTTGTGATAGTGTTGAAAAACCACTTTTCGCACTTGTGTTAGTGTTGAAAAACCACTTTTCGCACTTGTGTTGGTGCAGGAAACCACTTTTCCACTTGTATTAGTGTGGAAACAACACTTTTCGCACTTGTGTTAGTGTTGAAAAACCACTTTTCGCACTTGTGTTGGTGTTGAAAAACCACTTTTCGCACTTGTGTGGGTGCAGGAAACCACTTTTGCACTTGTATTAGTGTGGAAAAACCACTTTTCGCACTTGTGTTAGTGTTGAAAAAACACTTTTCGCACTTGTGTTGGTGCAGGAAACCACTTTTGCACTTGTATTAGTATGGAAAAAACACTTTTTGCACTTGTGTTGGTGCAGGAAACCACTTTTGCACTTGTATTAGTGTGGAAAAAACACTTTTTGCACTTGTGATAGTGTTGAAAAACCACTTTTCGCACTTGTGTTAGTGTTGAAAAACCACTTTTCGCACTTGTGTTAGTGTTGAAAAACCACTTTTCGCACTTGTGTTGGTACAGGAAACCACTTTTGCACTTGTATTAGTGTGGAAAAACCACTTTTCGCACTTGTGTTAGTGTTGAAAAAACACTTTTCGCACTTGTGTTGGTGCAGGAAACCACTTTTGCACTTGTATTAGTATGGAAAAAACACTTTTTGCACTTGTGTTGGTGCAGGAAACCACTTTTGCACTTGTATTAGTGTGGAAAAACCACTTTTCGCACTTGTGTTAGTGTTGAAAAACCACTTTTCGCACTTGTGTTAGTGTTGAAAAACCACTTTTCGCACTTGTGTTAGTGTTGAAAAACCACTTTTCGCACTTGTGTTGGTACAGGAAACCACTTTTGCACTTGTATTAGTGTGGAAAAACCACTTTTCGCACTTGTGTTAGGGTTGAAAAACCACTTTTCGCACTTGTGTTGGTGCAGGAAACCACTTTTGCACTTGTATAAGTGTGGAAAAACCACTTTTCGTACTTGTGTTAGTGTTGAAAAACCACTTTTCACAATTGTGTTAGTGTTGAAAAACCACTTTTGCACTTGTATTACTGTTGAAAAACCACTTTTCGCACTTGTTAGTGTTGAAAAACCACTTTTCGCACTTGTGTTAGTGTTGAAAAACACTTTTCGCACTTGTGTTGGTGCAGGAAACCAGTTTTGCACTTGTATTAGTGTGGAAAAAACACTTTTTGCACTTGTGATAGTGTTGAAAAACCACTTTTCGCACTTGTGTTAGTGTTGAAAAACCACTTTTCGCACTTGTGTTGGTGCAGGAAACCACTTTTGCACTTGTATTAGTGTGGAAAAACACTTTTTGCACTTGTGATAGTGTTGAAAAACCACTTTTCGCACTTGTGTTAGTGTTGAAAAACCACTTTTCGCACTTGTGTTGGTGCAGGAAACCACTTTTGCACTTGTATTAGTGTGGAAATACACTTTTTGCACTTGTGATAGTGTTGAAAAAACACTTTTCGCACTTGTGTTGGTGCAGCAAACCACTTTTGCACTTGTATTAGTGTGGAAAAACCACTTTTTGCACTTGTGTTAGTGTTGAAAAACCACTTTTCGCACTTGTGTTAGTGTTGAAAAACCACTTTTCGCACTTGTGTTGGTGGAGGAAATCACTTTTGCACTTGTATTAGTGTGGAAAAACCACTTTTCGCACTTGTGATAGTGTTGAAAAACCACTTTTCGCACTTGTGTTAGTGTTGAAAAACCACTTTTCGCACTTGTGTTAGTGTTGAAAAACCACTTTTCGCACTTGTGTTAGTGTTGAAAAACCACTTTTCGCACTTTTGTTAGTGTTGAAAACCACTTTTCGCACTTGTGTTGTTGCAGGAAACCACTTTTGCACTTGTATTATTGTGGAAAAACCACTTTTCGCACTTGTGTTAGTGTTGAAAAACCACTTTTCGCACTTGTGTTAGTGTTGAAAAACCACTTTTCGCACTTGTGTTAGTGTTGAAAAACCACTTTTCGCACTTGTGTTGGTGCAGGAAACCACTTTTGCACTTGTATTTGTGTGGAAAAAACACTTTTTGCACTTGTGATAGTGTTGAAAAACCACTTTTCGCACTTGTGTTAGTGTTGAAAAACCACTTTTCGCACTTGTGTTGGTGCAGGAAACCACTTTTGCACTTGTATTAGTGTGGAAAAACCACTTTTCGCACTTGTGTTAGTGTTGAAAAACCACTTTTCGCACTTGTGTTGGTGCAGGAAACCACTTTTGCACTTGTATTAGTGTGGAAAAACCACTTTTCGCACTTGTGTTAGTGTTGAAAAACCACTTTTCGCACTTGTGTTAGTGTTGAAAAACCACTTTTCGCACTTGTGTTAGTGTTGAAAAACCACTTTTCGCACTTGTGTTGGTGCAGGAAACCACTTTTGCACTTGTATTAGTGTGGAAAAACCACTTTTCGCACTTGTGTTAGTGTGGAAAAAACACTTTTTGCACTTGTGATAGTGTTGAAAAACCACTTTTCGCACTTGTGATAGTGTTGAAAAACCACTTTTCGCACTTGTGTTGGTGCAGGAAACCACTTTTGCACTTGTATGAATGTGGAAAAACCACTTTTCGCACTTGTGATAGTGTTGAAAAACCACTTTTCGCACTTGTGTTGGTGCAGGAAACCACTTTTGCACTTGTGTTAGTGTGGAAAAACCACTTTTTGCACTTGTGTTAGTGTTGAAAAACCACTTTTCGCACTTGTGTTAGTGTTGAAAAACCACTTTTCGCACTTGTGTTGGTGCAGGTCTCGATTAGACATTGTTCTGACGATCACTGGAGCGGATCGACTTTGGCTTGAAGCCGCACTTTTGCACGCACTTTTGCACTTGTATTAGTGTGGAAAAACCACTTTTCGCACTTGTGTTAGTGTTGAAAAACCACTTTTCGCACTTGTGTTGGTGCAGGAAACCACTTTTGCAGTTGTATTAGTGTGGAAAAACCACTTTTCGCACTTGTGTTAGTGTTGAAAAACCACTTTTCGCACTTGTGTTAGTGTTGAAAAAACACTTTTCGCACTTGTGTTGGTGCAGGAAACCACTTTTGCACTTGTATTAGTGTGGAAAAACCACTTTTCGCACTTGTGTTAGTGTTGAAAAACCACTTTTCGCACTTGTGTTAGTGTTGAAAAACCACTTTTCGCACTTGTGTTGGTGCAGGAAACCACTTTTGCACTTGTATGAGTGTCGAAAAAACACTTTTTGCACTTGCGATAGTGTTGAAAAACCACTTTTCGCACTTGTGTTGGTGCAGGAAACCAGTTTTGCACTTGTATTAGTGTGGAAAAAACACTTTTTGCACTTGTGATAGTGTTGAAAAACCACTTTTCGCACTTGTGTTAGTGTTGAAAAACCACTTTTCGCACTTGTGTTGGTGCAGGAAACCACTTTTGCACTTGTATTAGTGTGGAAAAATACTTTTTGCACTTGTGATAGTGTTGAAAAACCACTTTTCGCACTTGTGTTAGTGTTGAAAAACCATTTTTCGCACTTGTGTTGGTGCAGGAAACCACTTTTCCACTTGTATTAGTGTGGAAACAACACTTTTCGCACTTGTGTTAGTGTTGAAAAACCACTTTTCGCACTTGTGTTGGTGTTGAAAAACCACTTTTCGCACTTGTGTGGGTGCAGGAAACCACTTTTGCACTTGTATTAGTGTGGAAAAACCACTTTTCGCACTTGTGTTAGTGTTGAAAAAACACTTTTCGTACTTGTGTTGGTGCAGGAAACCACTTTTGCACTTGTATTAGTATGGAAAAAACACTTTTTGCACTTGTGTTGGTGCAGGAAACCACTTTTGCACTTGTATTAGTGTGGAAAAAACACTTTTTGCACTTGTGATAGTGTTGAAAAACCACTTTTCGCACTAGTGTTGGTGCAGGAAACCACTTTTGCACTTGTGATAGTGTTGAAAAACCACTTTTCGCACTTGTGTTGGTGCAGGAAACCACTTTTGCACTTGTATTAGTGTGGAAAAACCACTTTTCGCACTTGTGTTAGTGTTGAAAAACCACTTTTCGCACTTGTGTTAGTGTTGAAAAACCACTTTTCGCACTTGTGTTGGTGCAGGAAACCACTTTTGCACTTGTATTAGTGTGGCAAAAACACTTTTTGCACCTGTGTTGGTGCAGAAAACCACTTTTGCACTTGTATTAGTGTGGAAAAAACACTTTTTGCACTTGTGATAGTGTTGAAAAACCACTTTTCGTACTTGTGTTAGTGTTGAAAAACCACTTTTCGCACTTGTGTTGGTGCAGGAAACCACTTTTGCACTTGTATTAGTGTGGAAAAACACTTTTTGCACTTGTGATAGTGTTGAAAAACCACTTTTCGCACTTGTGTTGGTGCAGGAAACCACTTTTCCACTTGTATTAGTGTGGAAACACCACTTTTCGCACTTGTGTTGGTGTTGAAAAACCACTTTTCGCACTTGTGTTGGTGCAGGAAACCACTTTTGCACTTGTATTAGTGTGGAAAAACCGCTTTTCGCACTTGTGTTAGTGTTGAAAAACCACTTTTCGCACTTGTGTTGGTGCAGGAAACCACTTTTGCACTTGTATTAGTGTGGAAAAACCACTTTTTGCACTTGTGTTAGTGTTGAAAAACCACTTTTCGCACTTGTGTTGGTGCAGGAAACCACTTTTGCACTTGTATTAGTGTTGAAAAACCACTTTTCGCACTTGTGTTGGTGCAGGAAACCAGTTTTGCACTTGTATTAGTGTGGAAAAAACACTTTTTGCACTTGTGATAGTGTTGAAAAACCACTTTTCGCACTTGTGTTAGTGTTGAAAAACCACTTTTCGCACTTGTGTTGGTGCAGGAAACCACTCGTGCACTTGTATTAGTGTGGAAAAACCACTTTTCGCACTTGTGTTAGTGTTGAAAAACCACTTTTCGCACTTGTGTTGGTGCAGGAAACCACTTTTGCACTTGTATTAGTGTGGAAAAAACACTTTTCGCACTTGTGTTAGTGTTGAAAAACCACTTTTCGCACTTGTGTTAGTGTTGAAAAACCACTTTTCGCACTTGTGTTAGTGTTGAAAAACCACTTTTCGCACTTGTGTTGGTACAGGAAACCACTTTTGCACTTGTATTAGTGTTGAAAAACCACCTTTCGCACTTGTGTTGGTGCAGGAAACCACTCGTGCACTTGTATTAGTGTGGAAAAACCACTTTTCGCACTTGTGTTAGTGTTGAAAAACCACTTTTCGCCCTTGTGTTAGGGTTGAAAAACCACTTTTCGCACTTGTGTTGGTGCAGGAAACCACTTTTGCACTTGTATTAGTGTGGGAAAACCACTTTTCGTACTTGTGTTAGTGTTGAAAAACCACTTTTCGCACTTGTGTTAGTGTTGAAAAACCACTTTTGCACTTGTATTACTGTTGAAAAACCACTTTTCGCACTTGTGTTAGTGTTGAAAAACCACTTTTCGCACTTTTGTTAGTGTTGAAAACCACTTTTCGCACTTGTGTTGTGCAGGAAACCACTTTTGCACTTGTATTATTGTGGAAAAAACACTTTTTGCACTTGTGATAGTGTTGAAAAACCACTTTTCGCACTTGTGTTAGTGTTGAAAAACCACTTTTCGCACTTGTGTTGGTGCAGGAAACTACTTTTGCACTTGTCTTAGTGTGGAAAAACCACTTTTCGCACTTGTTTTAGTGTTGAAAAACTACTTTTCGCACTTGTGTTAGTGTTGAAAAACCACTTTTCGCACTTGTGTTGGTGCAGGAAACCACTTTTGCACTTGTATTTGTGTGGAAAAAACACTTTTTGCACTTGTGATAGTGTTGAAAATCCACTTTTCGCACTTGTGTTAGTGTTGAAAAACCACTTTTCGCACTTGTGTTGGTGCAGGAAACCACTTTTGCACTTGTATTAGTGTGGAAAAACCACTTTTTGCACTTGTGTTACTGTGGAAAAAACACTTTTTGCACTTGTGATAAACACTTTTTGCACTTTTCGTGTGGACTGTTAGTGTGGAAAAAACACTTTTTGCACTTGTGAAAAACTTTTCGTGTGCACTGTTAGTGTGGAAAAAACACTTTTTGCACTTGTGAAAAACACTTTTTGCACTTTTCACACTTGTGTTAGTGTTGAAAAACCACTTTTCGCACTTGTGTTGGTGCAGGAAACCACTTTTGCACTTGTATTTGTGTGGAAAAAACACTTTTTGCACTTGTGATAGTGTTGAAAAACCACTTTTCGCACTTGTGTATAGTTGAAAAACCACTTTTCGCACTTGTGTTGGTGCAGGAAACCACTTTTGCACTTGTATTAGTGTGGAAAAACCACTTTTCGCACTTGTGTTGGTGGAGGAAACCACTTTTGCACGTGTATTAGTGTGGAAAAACCACTTTTCGCACTTGTGTTAGTGTTGAAAAACCACTTTTCGCACTTGTGTTGGTGCAGGAAACCACTTTTGCACTTGTATTTGTGTGGAAAAAACACTTTTTGCACTTGTGATAGTGTTGAAAAACACTTTTCGCACTTGTGTTAGTGTTGAAAAACCACTTTTCGCACTTGTGTTGGTGCAGGAAACCTTTTTTGCACTTGTATTAGTGTGGAAAAAACACTTTTTGTACTTGTGATAGTGTTGAAAAACCACTTTTCGCACTTGTGTTAGTGTTGAAAAACCACTTTTCGCACTTGTGTTGGTACAGGAAACCACTTTTGCACTTGTATTAGTGTTGAAAAACCACCTTTCGCACTTGTGTTGGTGCAGGAAACCACTCGTGCACTTGTATTAGTGTGGAAAAACCACTTTTCGCACTTGTGTTAGTGTTGAAAAACCACTTTTCGCACTTGTGTTAGGGTTGAAAAACCACTTTTCGCACTTGTGTTGGTGCAGGAAACCACTTTTGCACTTGTATTAGTGTGGAAAAACCACTTTTCGCACTTGTGTTAGTGTTGAAAAACCACTTTTCGCACTTGTGTTAGTGTTGAAAAACCACTTTTGCACTTGTATTACTGTTGAAAAACCACTTTTCGCACTTGTGTTGTGCAGGAAACCACTTTTGCACTTGTATTATTGTGGAAAAAACACTTTTTGCACTTGTGATAGTGTTGAAAAACCACTTTTCGCACTTGTGTTAGTGTTGAAAAACCACTTTTCGCACTTGTGTTGGTGCAGGAAACCACTTTTGCACTTGTCTTAGTGTGGAAAAACCACTTTTCGCACTTGTGTTAGTGTTGAAAAACCACTTTTCGCACTTGTGTTAGTGTTGAAAAACCACTTTTCGCACTTGTGTTGGTGCAGGAAACCACTTTTGCACTTGTATTTGTGTGGAAAAAACACTTTTTGCACTTGTGATAGTGTTGAAAAACCACTTTTCGCACTTGTGTTAGTGTTGAAAAACCACTTTTCGCACTTGTGTTGGTGCAGGAAACCACTTTTGCACTTGTATTAGTGTGGAAAAACGACTTTTTGCACTTGTGTTACTGTGGAAAAAACACTTTTTGCACTTGTGATAAACACTTTTTGCACTTTTCGTGTGGACTGTTAGTGTGGAAAAAACACTTTTTGCACTTGTGAAAAACACTTTTTGCACTTTTCGTACTTGTGTTAGTGTTGAAAACCACTTTTCGCACTTGTGTTGGTGCAGGAAACCACTTTTGCACTTGTATTTGTGTGGAAAAAACACTTTTTGCACTTGTGATAGTGTTGAAAAACCACTTTTCGCACTTGTGTTAGTGTTGAAAAACCACTTTTCGCACTTGTGTTGGTGCAGGAAACCACTTTTGCACTTGTATTAGTGTGGAAAAACCACTTTTCGCACTTGTGTTGGTGGAGGAAACCACTTTTGCACTTGTATTAGTGTGGAAAAACCACTTTTCGCACTTGTGTTAGTGTTGAAAAACCACTTTTCGCACTTGTGTTGGTGCAGGAAACCACTTTTGCACTTGTATTTGTGTGGAAAAAACACTTTTTGCACTTGTGATAGTGTTGAAAAACACTTTTCGCACTTGTGTTAGTGTTGAAAAACCACTTTTCGCACTTGTGTTGGTGCAGGAAACCACTTTTGCACTTGTATTAGTGTGGAAAAAACACTTTTTGCACTTGTGATAGTGTTGAAAAACCACTTTTCGCACTTGTGTTAGTGTTGAAAAACCACTTTTCGCACTTGTGTTAGTGTTGAAAAACCACTTTTCGCACTTGTGTTAGTGTTGAAAAACCACTTTTCGCACTTTTGTTAGTGTTGAAAACCACTTTTCGCACTTGTGTTGTTGCAGGAAACCACTTTTGCACTTGTATTATTGTGGAAAAACCACTTTTCGCACTTGTGTTAGTGTTGAAAAACCACTTTTCGCACTTGTGTTAGTGTTGAAAAACCACTTTTCGCACTTGTGTTAGTGTTGAAAAACCACTTTTCGCACTTGTGTTGGTGCAGGAAACCACTTTTGCACTTGTATTTGTGTGGAAAAAACACTTTTTGCACTTGTGATAGTGTTGAAAAACCACTTTTCGCACTTGTGTTAGTGTTGAAAAACCACTTTTCGCACTTGTGTTGGTGCAGGAAACCACTTTTGCACTTGTATTAGTGTGGAAAAACCACTTTTCGCACTTGTGTTAGTGTTGAAAAACCACTTTTCGCACTTGTGTTGGTGCAGGAAACCACTTTTGCACTTGTATTAGTGTGGAAAAACCACTTTTCGCACTTGTGTTAGTGTTGAAAAACCACTTTTCGCACTTGTGTTAGTGTTGAAAAACCACTTTTCGCACTTGTGTTAGTGTTGAAAAACCACTTTTCGCACTTGTGTTGGTGCAGGAAACCACTTTTGCACTTGTATTAGTGTGGAAAAACCACTTTTCGCACTTGTGTTAGTGTGGAAAAAACACTTTTTGCACTTGTGATAGTGTTGAAAAACCACTTTTCGCACTTGTGATAGTGTTGAAAAACCACTTTTCGCACTTGTGTTGGTGCAGGAAACCACTTTTGCACTTGTATGAATGTGGAAAAACCACTTTTCGCACTTGTGATAGTGTTGAAAAACCACTTTTCGCACTTGTGTTGGTGCAGGAAACCACTTTTGCACTTGTGTTAGTGTGGAAAAACCACTTTTTGCACTTGTGTTAGTGTTGAAAAACCACTTTTCGCACTTGTGTTAGTGTTGAAAAACCACTTTTCGCACTTGTGTTGGTGCAGGTCTCGATTAGACATTGTTCTGACGATCACTGGAGCGGATCGACTTTGGCTTGAAGCCGCACTTTTGCACGCACTTTTGCACTTGTATTAGTGTGGAAAAACCACTTTTCGCACTTGTGTTAGTGTTGAAAAACCACTTTTCGCACTTGTGTTGGTGCAGGAAACCACTTTTGCAGTTGTATTAGTGTGGAAAAACCACTTTTCGCACTTGTGTTAGTGTTGAAAAACCACTTTTCGCACTTGTGTTAGTGTTGAAAAAACACTTTTCGCACTTGTGTTGGTGCAGGAAACCACTTTTGCACTTGTCTTAGTGTGGAAAAACCACTTTTCGCACTTGTGTTAGTGTTGAAAAACCACTTTTCGCACTTGTGTTAGTGTTGAAAAACCACTTTTCGCACTTGTGTTGGTGCAGGAAACCACTTTTGCACTTGTATGAGTGTCGAAAAAACACTTTTTGCACTTGCGATAGTGTTGAAAAACCACTTTTCGCACTTGTGTTGGTGCAGGAAACCAGTTTTGCACTTGTATTAGTGTGGAAAAAACACTTTTTGCACTTGTGATAGTGTTGAAAAACCACTTTTCGCACTTGTGTTAGTGTTGAAAAACCACTTTTCGCACTTGTGTTGGTGCAGGAAACCACTTTTGCACTTGTATTAGTGTGGAAAAATACTTTTTGCACTTGTGATAGTGTTGAAAAACCACTTTTCGCACTTGTGTTAGTGTTGAAAAACCATTTTTCGCACTTGTGTTGGTGCAGGAAACCACTTTTCCACTTGTATTAGTGTGGAAACAACACTTTTCGCACTTGTGTTAGTGTTGAAAAACCACTTTTCGCACTTGTGTTGGTGTTGAAAAACCACTTTTCGCACTTGTGTGGGTGCAGGAAACCACTTTTGCACTTGTATTAGTGTGGAAAAACCACTTTTCGCACTTGTGTTAGTGTTGAAAAAACACTTTTCGTACTTGTGTTGGTGCAGGAAACCACTTTTGCACTTGTATTAGTATGGAAAAAACACTTTTTGCACTTGTGTTGGTGCAGGAAACCACTTTTGCACTTGTATTAGTGTGGAAAAAACACTTTTTGCACTTGTGATAGTGTTGAAAAACCACTTTTCGCACTAGTGTTGGTGCAGGAAACCACTTTTGCACTTGTGATAGTGTTGAAAAACCACTTTTCGCACTTGTGTTGGTGCAGGAAACCACTTTTGCACTTGTATTAGTGTGGAAAAACCACTTTTCGCACTTGTGTTAGTGTTGAAAAACCACTTTTCGCACTTGTGTTAGTGTTGAAAAACCACTTTTCGCACTTGTGTTGGTGCAGGAAACCACTTTTGCACTTGTATTAGTGTGGCAAAAACACTTTTTGCACCTGTGTTGGTGCAGAAAACCACTTTTGCACTTGTATTAGTGTGGAAAAAACACTTTTTGCACTTGTGATAGTGTTGAAAAACCACTTTTCGTACTTGTGTTAGTGTTGAAAAACCACTTTTCGCACTTGTGTTGGTGCAGGAAACCACTTTTGCACTTGTATTAGTGTGGAAAAACACTTTTTGCACTTGTGATAGTGTTGAAAAACCACTTTTCGCACTTGTGTTGGTGCAGGAAACCACTTTTCCACTTGTATTAGTGTGGAAACACCACTTTTCGCACTTGTGTTGGTGTTGAAAAACCACTTTTCGCACTTGTGTTGGTGCAGGAAACCACTTTTGCACTTGTATTAGTGTGGAAAAACCGCTTTTCGCACTTGTGTTAGTGTTGAAAAACCACTTTTCGCACTTGTGTTGGTGCAGGAAACCACTTTTGCACTTGTATTAGTGTGGAAAAACCACTTTTTGCACTTGTGTTAGTGTTGAAAAACCACTTTTCGCACTTGTGTTGGTGCAGGAAACCACTTTTGCACTTGTATTAGTGTTGAAAAACCACTTTTCGCACTTGTGTTGGTGCAGGAAACCAGTTTTGCACTTGTATTAGTGTGGAAAAAACACTTTTTGCACTTGTGATAGTGTTGAAAAACCACTTTTCGCACTTGTGTTAGTGTTGAAAAACCACTTTTCGCACTTGTGTTGGTGCAGGAAACCACTCGTGCACTTGTATTAGTGTGGAAAAACCACTTTTCGCACTTGTGTTAGTGTTGAAAAACCACTTTTCGCACTTGTGTTGGTGCAGGAAACCACTTTTGCACTTGTATTAGTGTGGAAAAAACACTTTTCGCACTTGTGTTAGTGTTGAAAAACCACTTTTCGCACTTGTGTTAGTGTTGAAAAACCACTTTTCGCACTTGTGTTAGTGTTGAAAAACCACTTTTCGCACTTGTGTTGGTACAGGAAACCACTTTTGCACTTGTATTAGTGTTGAAAAACCACCTTTCGCACTTGTGTTGGTGCAGGAAACCACTCGTGCACTTGTATTAGTGTGGAAAAACCACTTTTCGCACTTGTGTTAGTGTTGAAAAACCACTTTTCGCCCTTGTGTTAGGGTTGAAAAACCACTTTTCGCACTTGTGTTGGTGCAGGAAACCACTTTTGCACTTGTATTAGTGTGGGAAAACCACTTTTCGTACTTGTGTTAGTGTTGAAAAACCACTTTTCGCACTTGTGTTAGTGTTGAAAAACCACTTTTGCACTTGTATTACTGTTGAAAAACCACTTTTCGCACTTGTGTTAGTGTTGAAAAACCACTTTTCGCACTTTTGTTAGTGTTGAAAACCACTTTTCGCACTTGTGTTGTGCAGGAAACCACTTTTGCACTTGTATTATTGTGGAAAAAACACTTTTTGCACTTGTGATAGTGTTGAAAAACCACTTTTCGCACTTGTGTTAGTGTTGAAAAACCACTTTTCGCACTTGTGTTGGTGCAGGAAACTACTTTTGCACTTGTCTTAGTGTGGAAAAACCACTTTTCGCACTTGTTTTAGTGTTGAAAAACTACTTTTCGCACTTGTGTTAGTGTTGAAAAACCACTTTTCGCACTTGTGTTGGTGCAGGAAACCACTTTTGCACTTGTATTTGTGTGGAAAAAACACTTTTTGCACTTGTGATAGTGTTGAAAATCCACTTTTCGCACTTGTGTTAGTGTTGAAAAACCACTTTTCGCACTTGTGTTGGTGCAGGAAACCACTTTTGCACTTGTATTAGTGTGGAAAAACCACTTTTTGCACTTGTGTTACTGTGGAAAAAACACTTTTTGCACTTGTGATAAACACTTTTTGCACTTTTCGTGTGGACTGTTAGTGTGGAAAAAACACTTTTTGCACTTGTGAAAAACTTTTCGTGTGCACTGTTAGTGTGGAAAAAACACTTTTTGCACTTGTGAAAAACACTTTTTGCACTTTTCGCACTTGTGTTAGTGTTGAAAAACCACTTTTCGCACTTGTGTTGGTGCAGGAAACCACTTTTGCACTTGTATTTGTGTGGAAAAAACACTTTTTGCACTTGTGATAGTGTTGAAAAACCACTTTTCGCACTTGTGTATAGTTGAAAAACCACTTTTCGCACTTGTGTTGGTGCAGGAAACCACTTTTGCACTTGTATTAGTGTGGAAAAACCACTTTTCGCACTTGTGTTGGTGGAGGAAACCACTTTTGCACGTGTATTAGTGTGGAAAAACCACTTTTCGCACTTGTGTTAGTGTTGAAAAACCACTTTTCGCACTTGTGTTGGTGCAGGAAACCACTTTTGCACTTGTATTTGTGTGGAAAAAACACTTTTTGCACTTGTGATAGTGTTGAAAAACACTTTTCGCACTTGTGTTAGTGTTGAAAAACCACTTTTCGCACTTGTGTTGGTGCAGGAAACCTCTTTTGCACTTGTATTAGTGTGGAAAAAACACTTTTTGTACTTGTGATAGTGTTGAAAAACCACTTTTCGCACTTGTGTTAGTGTTGAAAAACCACTTTTCGCACTTGTGTTGGTACAGGAAACCACTTTTGCACTTGTATTAGTGTTGAAAAACCACCTTTCGCACTTGTGTTGGTGCAGGAAACCACTCGTGCACTTGTATTAGTGTGGAAAAACCACTTTTCGCACTTGTGTTAGTGTTGAAAAACCACTTTTCGCACTTGTGTTAGGGTTGAAAAACCACTTTTCGCACTTGTGTTGGTGCAGGAAACCACTTTTGCACTTGTAATAGTGTGGAAAAACCACTTTTCGCACTTGTGTTAGTGTTGAAAAACCACTTTTCGCACTTGTGTTAGTGTTGAAAAACCACTTTTGCACTTGTATTACTGTTGAAAAACCACTTTTCGCACTTGTGTTGTGCAGGAAACCACTTTTGCACTTGTATTATTGTGGAAAAAACACTTTTTGCACTTGTGATAGTGTTGAAAAACCACTTTTCGCACTTGTGTTAGTGTTGAAAAACCACTTTTCGCACTTGTGTTGGTGCAGGAAACCACTTTTGCACTTGTCTTAGTGTGGAAAAACCACTTTTCGCACTTGTGTTAGTGTTGAAAAACCACTTTTCGCACTTGTGTTAGTGTTGAAAAACCACTTTTCGCACTTGTGTTGGTGCAGGAAACCACTTTTGCACTTGTATTTGTGTGGAAAAAACACTTTTTGCACTTGTGATAGTGTTGAAAAACCACTTTTCGCACTTGTGTTAGTGTTGAAAAACCACTTTTCGCACTTGTGTTGGTGCAGGAAACCACTTTTGCACTTGTATTAGTGTGGAAAAACGACTTTTTGCACTTGTGTTACTGTGGAAAAAACACTTTTTGCACTTGTGATAAACACTTTTTGCACTTTTCGTGTGGACTGTTAGTGTGGAAAAAACACTTTTTGCACTTGTGAAAAACACTTTTTGCACTTTTCGTACTTGTGTTAGTGTTGAAAACCACTTTTCGCACTTGTGTTGGTGCAGGAAACCACTTTTGCACTTGTATTTGTGTGGAAAAAACACTTTTTGCACTTGTGATAGTGTTGAAAAACCACTTTTCGCACTTGTGTTAGTGTTGAAAAACCACTTTTCGCACTTGTGTTGGTGCAGGAAACCACTTTTGCACTTGTATTAGTGTGGAAAAACCACTTTTCGCACTTGTGTTGGTGGAGGAAACCACTTTTGCACTTGTATTAGTGTGGAAAAACCACTTTTCGCACTTGTGTTAGTGTTGAAAAACCACTTTTCGCACTTGTGTTGGTGCAGGAAACCACTTTTGCACTTGTATTTGTGTGGAAAAAACACTTTTTGCACTTGTGATAGTGTTGAAAAACACTTTTCGCACTTGTGTTAGTGTTGAAAAACCACTTTTCGCACTTGTGTTGGTGCAGGAAACCACTTTTGCACTTGTATTAGTGTGGAAAAAACACTTTTTGCACTTGTGATAGTGTTGAAAAACCACTTTTCGCACTTGTGTTAGTGTTGAAAGACCACTTTTCGTACTTGTGTTAGTTGTGAAAAACCACTTTTCGCACTTGTGTTGGTGCAGGAAACCACTTTTGCACTTGTATTAGTGTGGAAAAAACACTTTTTGCACTTGTGATAGTGTTGAAAAACCACATTTCGCACTTGTGTTAGTGTTGAAAAACCACTTTTCGCACTTGTGTTGGTGCAGGAAACCACTTTTGCACTTGTATTAGTGTGGAAAAACCACTTTTCGCACTTGTGTTAGTGTTGAAAAACCACTTTTCGCACTTGTGTTAGTGTTGAAAAACCACTTTTCGCACATGTGTTAGTGTTGAAAAACCACTTTTCGCACTTGTGTTAGTGTTGAAAAACCACTTTTCGCAATTGTGTTGGTGCAGGAAACCACTTTTGCACTTGTATTAGTGTGGAAAAAACACTTTTTGCACTTGTGATAGTGTTGAAAAACACTTTTCGCACTTGTGTTAGTGTTGAAAAACCACTTTTCGCACTTGTGTTGGTGCAGGAAACCACTTTTGCACTTGTATTAGTGTGGAAAAAACACTTTTTGCACTTGTGATAGTGTTGAAAAACCACTTTTCGCACTTGTGTTAGTGTTGAAAGACCACTTTTCGTACTTGTGTTAGTTGTGAAAAACCACTTTTCGCACTTGTGTTGGTGCAGGAAACCACTTTTGCACTTGTATTAGTGTGGAAAAAACACTTTTTGCACTTGTGATAGTGTTGAAAAACCACATTTCGCACTTGTGTTAGTGTTGAAAAACCACTTTTCGCACTTGTGTTGGTGCAGGAAACCACTTTTGCACTTGTATTAGTGTGGAAAAACCACTTTTCGCACTTGTGTTAGTGTTGAAAAACCACTTTTCGCACTTGTGTTAGTGTTGAAAAACCACTTTTCGCACATGTGTTAGTGTTGAAAAACCACTTTTCGCACTTGTGTTAGTGTTGAAAAACCACTTTTCGCAATTGTGTTGGTGCAGGAAACCACTTTTGCACTTGTATTAGTGTGGAAAAAACACTTTTTGCACTTGTGATAGTGTTGAAAAACACTTTTCGCACTTGTGTTAGTGTTGAAAAACCACTTTTCGCACTTGTGTTGGTGCAGGAAACCACTTTTGCACTTGTATTAGTGTGGAAAAAACACTTTTTGCACTTGTGATAGTGTTGAAAAACCACTTTTCGCACTTGTGTTAGTGTTGAAAGACCACTTTTCGTACTTGTGTTAGTTGTGAAAAACCACTTTTCGCACTTGTGTTGGTGCAGGAAACCACTTTTGCACTTGTATTAGTGTGGAAAAAACACTTTTTGCACTTGTGATAGTGTTGAAAAACCACATTTCGCACTTGTGTTAGTGTTGAAAAACCACTTTTCGCACTTGTGTTGGTGCAGGAAACCACTTTTGCACTTGTATTAGTGTGGAAAAACCACTTTTCGCACTTGTGTTAGTGTTGAAAAACCACTTTTCGCACTTGTGTTAGTGTTGAAAAACCACTTTTCGCACATGTGTTAGTGTTGAAAAACCACTTTTCGCACTTGTGTTAGTGTTGAAAAACCACTTTTCGCAATTGTGTTGGTGCAGGAAACCACTTTTGCACTTGTATTAGTGTGGAAAAAACACTTTTTGCACTTGTGATAGTGTTGAAAAACCACTTTTCGCACCTGTGTTAGTTTTGAAAAACCACTTTTCGCACTTGTGTTAGTGTTGAAAAAACGCTTTTCGCACTTGTTTTAGTGTTGAAAAACCACTTTTCGCACTTGTGCTAGTGTTGAAAAACCACTTTTCGCACTTGTGTTGGTGCAGGAAACCACTTTTGCACTTGTATTAGTGTGGAAAAAACACTTTTCGCACTTGTGTTAGTGTTGAAAAACCACTTTTCGCACTTGTGTTAGTGTTGAAAAACCACTTTTCGCACTTGTGTTGGTGCAGGAAACCACTTTTGCACTTGTATTAGTGTGGAAAAACCACCCATCGCACTTGTGTTAGTGTTGAAAAACCAATTTTCGCACTTGTGTTAGTGTTGAAAAACCACTTTTCGCACTTGTGTTAGTGTTGAAAAACCACTTTTCACACTTGTGTTAGTGTTGAAAAACCACTTTTCGCACTTGTTAGTGTTGAAAAACCACTTTTCGCACTTGTGTTGGTGCAGGAAACCACTTTTGCACTTGTATTAGTGTGGAAAAACCACTTTTCGCACTTGTGTTAGTGTTGAAAAACCACTTTTCGCACTTGTGTTAGTGTTGAAAAACCACTTTTCGCACTTGTGTTGGTGCAGGAAACCACTTTTGCACTTGTGTTAGTGTTGAAAAACCACTTTTCGCACTTGTGTTGGTGCAGGAAACCACTTTTGCACTTGTATTAGTGTGGAAAACCACTTTTTGCACTTGTGTTAGTGTTGAAAAACTGCTTTTCGCACGTGTTGGTGCAGGAAACCACTTTTGCACTTGTATTAGTGTGGAAAAACCACTTTTCGCGCTTGGGTTAGTGTTGAAAAACCACTTTTCGCACTTGTGTTAGTGTTGAAAAACCACTTTTCGCACTTGTGTTGGTGCAGGAAACCACTTTTGCACTTGTATTAGTGTGGAAAAACCACTTTTCGCACTTGTGTTAGTGTTGAAAAACCACTTTTCGCACTTGTGTTAGTGTTGAAAAACCACTTTTCGCACTTGTGTTGGTGCGGGAAACCACTTTTGCACTTGTATGAGTGTGGAAAAAACACTTTTTGCACTTGTGATAGTGTTGAAAAACCACTTTTCACACTCGTGTTGGTGCAGGAAACCACTTTTGCACTTGTATTAGTGTGGAAAAACCACTTTTCGCACTTGTGTTAGTGCTGAAAAACCGCTTTTCGCACTTGTGTTGGTGGAGGAAACCACTTTTGCACTTGTATTAGTGTGGAAAAACCACTTTTTGCACTTGTGTTAGTGTTGAAAAACCACTTTTCGCACTTGTGTTAGTGTTGAAAAACCACTTTTCGCACTTGTGTTAGTGTTGAAAAACCACTTTTCGCACTTGTGTTAGTGTTGAAAAACCACTTTTCGCACTTGTGTTAGTGTTGAAAAACCACTTTTCGCACTTGTGTTAGTGTTGAAAAACCACTTTTCGCACTTGTGTTGGTACAGGAAACCACTTTTGCACTTGTATTAGTGTGGAAAAACCACTTTTCGCACTTGTGTTAGGGTTGAAAAACCACTTTTCGCACTTGTGTTGGTGCAGGAAACCACTTTTGCACTTGTATAAGTGTGGAAAACCACTTTTCGTACTTGTGTTAGTGTTGAAAAACCACTTTTCGCAATTGTGTTAGTGTTGAAAAACCACTTTTGCACTTGTATTACTGTTGAAAAACCACTTTTCGCACTTGTTAGTGTTGAAAAACCACTTTTCGCACTTGTGTTAGTGTTGAAAAACACTTTTCGCACTTGTGTTGGTGCAGGAAACCAGTTTTGCACTTGTATTAGTGTGGAAAAAACACTTTTTGCACTTGTGATAGTGTTGAAAAACCACTTTTCGCACTTGTGTTAGTGTTGAAAAACCACTTTTCGCACTTGTGTTGGTGCAGGAAACCACTTTTGCACTTGTATTAGTGTGGAAAAACACTTTTTGCACTTGTGATAGTGTTGAAAAACCACTTTTCGCACTTGTGTTAGTGTTGAAAAACCACTTTTCGCACTTGTGTTGGTGCAGGAAACCACTTTTGCACTTGTATTAGTGTGGAAAAACACTTTTTGCACTTGTGATAGTGTTGAAAAAACACTTTTCGCACTTGTGTTGGTGCAGCAAACCACTTTTGCACTTGTATTAGTGTGGAAAAACCACTTTTTGCACTTGTGATAGTGTTGAAAAACCACTTTTCGCACTTGTGTTGGTGTTGAAAGACCACTTTTCGTACTTGTGTTAGTTGTGAAAAACCACTTTTCGCACTTGTGTTGGTGCAGGAAACCACTTTTGCACTTGTATTAGTGTGGAAAAAACACTTTTTGCACTTGTGATAGTGTTGAAAAACCACATTTCGCACTTGTGTTAGTGTTGAAAAACCACTTTTCGCACTTGTGTTGGTGCAGGAAACCACTTTTGCACTTGTATTAGTGTGGAAAAACCACTTTTCGCACTTGTGTTAGTGTTGAAAAACCACTTTTCGCACTTGTGTTAGTGTTGAAAAACCACTTTTCGCACATGTGTTAGTGTTGAAAAACCACTTTTCGCACTTGTGTTAGTGTTGAAAAACCACTTTTCGCACTTGTGTTGGTGCAGGAAACCACTTTTGCACTTGTATTAGTGTGGAAAAAACACTTTTTGCACTTGTGATAGTGTTGAAAAACCACTTTTCGCACCTGTGTTAGTTTTGAAAAACCACTTTTCGCACTTGTTGTTAGTGTTGAAAAAACGCTTTTCGCACTTGTTTTAGTGTTGAAAAACCACTTTTTGCACTTGTGATAGTGTTGAAAAACCACTTTTCACACTCGTGTTGGTGCAGGAAACCACTTTTGCACTTGTATTAGTGTGGAAAAACCACTTTTCGCACTTGTGTTAGTGCTGAAAAACCACTTTTCGCACTTGTGTTGGTGGAGGAAACCACTTTTGCACTTGTATTAGTGTGGAAAAACCACTTTTTGCACTTGTGTTAGTGTTGAAAAACCACTTTTCGCACTTGTGTTAGTGTTGAAAAACCACTTTTCGCACTTGTGTTAGTGTTGAAAAACCACTTTTCGCACTTGTGTTGGTGGAGGAAACCACTTTTGCACTTGTATTAGTGTGGAAAAACCACTTTTTGCACTTGTGTTAGTGTTGAAAAACCACTTTTCGCACTTGTGTTAGTGTTGAAAAACCACTTTTCGCACTTGTGTTGTGCAGGAAACCACTTTTGCACTTGTATTATTGTGGAAAAAACACTTTTTGCACTTGTGATAGTGTTGAAAAACCACTTTTCGCACTTGTGTTAGTGTTGAAAAACCACTTTTCGCACTTGTGTTGGTGCAGGAAACCACTTTTGCACTTGTCTTAGTGTGGAAAAACCACTTTTCGCACTTGTGTTAGTGTTGAAAAACCACTTTTCGCACTTGTGTTAGTGTTGAAAAACCACTTTTCGCACTTGTGTTGGTGCAGGAAACCACTTTTGCACTTGTATTTGTGTGGAAAAAACACTTTTTGCACTTGTGATAGTGTTGAAAAACCACTTTTCGCACTTGTGTTAGTGTTGAAAAACCACTTTTCGCACTTGTGTTGGTGCAGGAAACCACTTTTGCACTTGTTTAGTGTGGAAAAACGACTTTTTGCACTTGTGTTACTGTGGAAAAAACACTTTTTGCACTTGTGATAAACACTTTTTGCACTTTTCGTGTGGACTGTTAGTGTGGAAAAAACACTTTTTGCACTTGTGAAAAACACTTTTTGCACTTTTCGTACTTGTGTTAGTGTTGAAAACCACTTTTCGCACTTGTGTTGGTGCAGGAAACCACTTTTGCACTTGTATTTGTGTGGAAAAAACACTTTTTGCACTTGTGATAGTGTTGAAAAACCACTTTTCGCACTTGTGTTAGTGTTGAAAAACCACTTTTCGCACTTGTGTTGGTGCAGGAAACCACTTTTGCACTTGTATTAGTGTGGAAAAACCACTTTTCGCACTTGTGTTGGTGGAGGAAACCACTTTTGCACTTGTATTAGTGTGGAAAAACCACTTTTCGCACTTGTGTTAGTGTTGAAAAACCACTTTTCGCACTTGTGTTGGTGCAGGAAACCACTTTTGCACTTGTATTTGTGTGGAAAAAACACTTTTTGCACTTGTGATAGTGTTGAAAAACACTTTTCGCACTTGTGTTAGTGTTGAAAAACCACTTTTCGCACTTGTGTTGGTGCAGGAAACCACTTTTGCACTTGTATTAGTGTGGAAAAAACACTTTTTGCACTTGTGATAGTGTTGAAAAACCACTTTTCGCACTTGTGTTAGTGTTGAAAGACCACTTTTCGTACTTGTGTTAGTTGTGAAAAACCACTTTTCGCACTTGTGTTGGTGCAGGAAACCACTTTTGCACTTGTATTAGTGTGGAAAAAACACTTTTTGCACTTGTGATAGTGTTGAAAAACCACATTTCGCACTTGTGTTAGTGTTGAAAAACCACTTTTCGCACTTGTGTTGGTGCAGGAAACCACTTTTGCACTTGTATTAGTGTGGAAAAACCACTTTTCGCACTTGTGTTAGTGTTGAAAAACCACTTTTGCACTTGTATTAGTGTGGAAAAACCACTTTTCGCACTTGTGTTAGTGTTGAAAAACCACTTTTCGCACTTGTGTTAGTGTTGAAAAACCACTTTTCGCACTTGTGTTAGTGTTGAAAAACCACTTTTCGCAATTGTGTTGGTGCAGGAAACCACTTTTGCACTTGTATTAGTGTGGAAAAAACACTTTTTGCACTTGTGATAGTGTTGAAAAACACTTTTCGCACTTGTGTTAGTGTTGAAAAACCACTTTTCGCACTTGTGTTGGTGCAGGAAACCACTTTTGCACTTGTATTAGTGTGGAAAAAACACTTTTTGCACTTGTGATAGTGTTGAAAAACCACTTTTCGCACTTGTGTTAGTGTTGAAAGACCACTTTTCGTACTTGTGTTAGTTGTGAAAAACCACTTTTCGCACTTGTGTTGGTGCAGGAAACCACTTTTGCACTTGTATTAGTGTGGAAAAAACACTTTTTGCACTTGTGATAGTGTTGAAAAACCACATTTCGCACTTGTGTTAGTGTTGAAAAACCACTTTTCGCAATTGTGTTGGTGCAGGAAACCACTTTTGCACTTGTATTAGTGTGGAAAAACCACTTTTCGCACTTGTGTTAGTGTTGAAAAACCACTTTTCGCACTTGTGTTAGTGTTGAAAAACCACTTTTCGCACATGTGTTAGTGTTGAAAAACCACTTTTCGCACTTGTGTTAGTGTTGAAAAACCACTTTTCGCAATTGTGTTGGTGCAGGAAACCACTTTTGCACTTGTATTAGTGTGGAAAAAACACTTTTTGCACTTGTGATAGTGTTGAAAAACCACTTTTCGCACCTGTGTTAGTTTTGAAAAACCACTTTTCGCACTTGTGTTAGTGTTGAAAAAACGCTTTTCGCACTTGTTTTAATGTTGAAAAACCACTTTTCGCACTTGTGCTAGTGTTGAAAAACCACTTTTCGCACTTGTGTTGGTGCAGGAAACCACTTTTGCACTTGTATTAGTGTGGAAAAAACACTTTTCGCACTTGTGTTAGTGTTGAAAAACCACTTTTCGCACTTGTGTTAGTGTTGAAAAACCACTTTTCGCACTTGTGTTGGTGCAGGAAACCACTTTTGCACTTGTATTAGTGTGGAAAAACCACCCATCGCACTTGTGTTAGTGTTGAAAAACCAATTTTCGCACTTGTGTTAGTGTTGAAAAACCACTTTTCGCACTTGTGTTAGTGTTGAAAAACCACTTTTCACACTTGTGTTAGTGTTGAAAAACCACTTTTCGCACTTGTTAGTGTTGAAAAACCACTTTTCGCACTTGTGTTGGTGCAGGAAACCACTTTTGCACTTGTATTAGTGTGGAAAAACCACTTTTCGCACTTGTGTTAGTGTTGAAAAACCACTTTTCGCACTTGTGTTAGTGTTGAAAAACCACTTTTCGCACTTGTGTTGGTGCAGGAAACCACTTTTGCACTTGTGTTAGTGTTGAAAAACCACTTTTCGCACTTGTGTTGGTGCAGGAAACCACTTTTGCACTTGTATTAGTGTGGAAAACCACTTTTTGCACTTGTGTTAGTGTTGAAAAACTGCTTTTCGCACGTGTTGGTGCAGGAAACCACTTTTTCACTTGTATTAGTGTGGAAAAACCACTTTTCGCGCTTGGGTTAGTGTTGAAAAACCACTTTTCGCACTTGTGTTAGTGTTGAAAAACCACTTTTCGCACTTGTGTTGGTGCAGGAAACCACTTTTGCACTTGTATTAGTGTGGAAAAACCACTTTTCGCACTTGTGTTAGTGTTGAAAAACCACTTTTCGCACTTGTGTTAGTGTTGAAAAACCACTTTTCGCACTTGTGTTGGTGCGGGAAACCACTTTTGCACTTGTATGAGTGTGGAAAAAACACTTTTTGCACTTGTGATAGTGTTGAAAAACCACTTTTCACACTCGTGTTGGTGCAGGAAACCACTTTTGCACTTGTATTAGTGTGGAAAAACCACTTTTCGCACTTGTGTTAGTGCTGAAAAACCGCTTTTCGCACTTGTGTTGGTGGAGGAAACCACTTTTGCACTTGTATTAGTGTGGAAAAACCACTTTTTGCACTTGTGTTAGTGTTGAAAAACCACTTTTCGCACTTGTGTTAGTGTTGAAAAACCACTTTTCGCACTTGTGTTAGTGTTGAAAAACCACTTTTCGCACTTGTGTTAGTGTTGAAAAACCACTTTTCGCACTTGTGTTAGTGTTGAAAAACCACTTTTCGCACTTGTGTTAGTGTTGAAAAACCACTTTTCGCACTTGTGTTGGTACAGGAAACCACTTTTGCACTTGTATTAGTGTGGAAAAACCACTTTTCGCACTTGTGTTAGGGTTGAAAAACCACTTTTCGCACTTGTGTTGGTGCAGGAAACCACTTTTGCACTTGTATAAGTGTGGAAAACCACTTTTCGTACTTGTGTTAGTGTTGAAAAACCACTTTTCGCAATTGTGTTAGTGTTGAAAAACCACTTTTGCACTTGTATTACTGTTGAAAAACCACTTTTCGCACTTGTTAGTGTTGAAAAACCACTTTTCGCACTTGTGTTAGTGTTGAAAAACACTTTTCGCACTTGTGTTGGTGCAGGAAACCAGTTTTGCACTTGTATTAGTGTGGAAAAAACACTTTTTGCACTTGTGATAGTGTTGAAAAACCACTTTTCGCACTTGTGTTAGTGTTGAAAAACCACTTTTCGCACTTGTGTTGGTGCAGGAAACCACTTTTGCACTTGTATTAGTGTGGAAAAACACTTTTTGCACTTGTGATAGTGTTGAAAAACCACTTTTCGCACTTGTGTTAGTGTTGAAAAACCACTTTTCGCACTTGTGTTGGTGCAGGAAACCACTTTTGCACTTGTATTAGTGTGGAAAAACACTTTTTGCACTTGTGATAGTGTTGAAAAAACACTTTTCGCACTTGTGTTGGTGCAGCAAACCACTTTTGCACTTGTATTAGTGTGGAAAAACCACTTTTTGCACTTGTGATAGTGTTGAAAAACCACTTTTCGCACTTGTGTTGGTGTTGAAAGACCACTTTTCGTACTTGTGTTAGTTGTGAAAAACCACTTTTCGCACTTGTGTTGGTGCAGGAAACCACTTTTGCACTTGTATTAGTGTGGAAAAAACACTTTTTGCACTTGTGATAGTGTTGAAAAACCACATTTCGCACTTGTGTTAGTGTTGAAAAACCACTTTTCGCACTTGTGTTGGTGCAGGAAACCACTTTTGCACTTGTATTAGTGTGGAAAAACCACTTTTCGCACTTGTGTTAGTGTTGAAAAACCACTTTTCGCACTTGTGTTAGTGTTGAAAAACCACTTTTCGCACATGTGTTAGTGTTGAAAAACCACTTTTCGCACTTGTGTTAGTGTTGAAAAACCACTTTTCGCACTTGTGTTGGTGCAGGAAACCACTTTTGCACTTGTATTAGTGTGGAAAAAACACTTTTTGCACTTGTGATAGTGTTGAAAAACCACTTTTCGCACCTGTGTTAGTTTTGAAAAACCACTTTTCGCACTTGTTGTTAGTGTTGAAAAAACGCTTTTCGCACTTGTTTTAGTGTTGAAAAACCACTTTTTGCACTTGTGATAGTGTTGAAAAACCACTTTTCACACTCGTGTTGGTGCAGGAAACCACTTTTGCACTTGTATTAGTGTGGAAAAACCACTTTTCGCACTTGTGTTAGTGCTGAAAAACCACTTTTCGCACTTGTGTTGGTGGAGGAAACCACTTTTGCACTTGTATTAGTGTGGAAAAACCACTTTTTGCACTTGTGTTAGTGTTGAAAAACCACTTTTCGCACTTGTGTTAGTGTTGAAAAACCACTTTTCGCACTTGTGTTAGTGTTGAAAAACCACTTTTCGCACTTGTGTTAGTGTTGAAAAACCACTTTTCGCACTTGTGTTAGTGTTGAAAAACCACTTTTCGCACTTGTGTTAGTGTTGAAAAACCACTTTTCGCACTTGTGTTGGTACAGGAAACCACTTTTGCACTTGTATTAGTGTGGAAAAACCACTTTTCGCACTTGTGTTAGGGTTGAAAAACCACTTTTCGCACTTGTGTTGGTGCAGGAAACCACTTTTGCACTTGTATAAGTGTGGAAAAACCACTTTTCGTACTTGTGTTAGTGTTGAAAAACCACTTTTCGCAATTGTGTTAGTGTTGAAAAACCACTTTTGCACTTGTATTACTGTTGAAAAACCACTTTTCGCACTTGTTAGTGTTGAAAAACCACTTTTCGCACTTGTGTTAGTGTTGAAAAACACTTTTCGCACTTGTGTTGGTGCAGGAAACCAGTTTTGCACTTGTATTAGTGTGGAAAAAACACTTTTTGCACTTGTGATAGTGTTGAAAAACCACTTTTCGCACTTGTGTTAGTGTTGAAAAACCACTTTTCGCACTTGTGTTGGTGCAGGAAACCACTTTTGCACTTGTATTAGTGTGGAAAAACACTTTTTGCACTTGTGATAGTGTTGAAAAACCACTTTTCGCACTTGTGTTAGTGTTGAAAAACCACTTTTCGCACTTGTGTTGGTGCAGGAAACCACTTTTGCACTTGTATTAGTGTGGAAAAACACTTTTTGCACTTGTGATAGTGTTGAAAAAACACTTTTCGCACTTGTGTTGGTGCAGCAAACCACTTTTGCACTTGTATTAGTGTGGAAAAACCACTTTTTGCACTTGTGTTAGTGTTGAAAAACCACTTTTCGCACTTGTGTTAGTGTTGAAAAACCACTTTTCGCACTTGTGTTGGTGGAGGAAATCACTTTTGCACTTGTATTAGTGTGGAAAAACCACTTTTCGCACTTGTGATAGTGTTGAAAAACCACTTTTCGCACTTGTGTTAGTGTTGAAAAACCACTTTTCGCACTTGTGTTGGTGCAGGAAACCACTTTTGCACTTGTATGAGTGTCGAAAAAACACTTTTTGCACTTGTGATAGTGTTGAAAAACCACTTTTCGCACTTGTGTTGGTGCAGGAAACCAGTTTTGCACTTGTATTAGTGTGGAAAAAACACTTTTTGCACTTGTGATAGTGTTGAAAAACCACTTTTCGCACTTGTGTTAGTGTTGAAAAACCACTTTTCGCACTTGTGTTGGTGCAGGAAACCACTTTTGCACTTGTATTAGTGTGGAAAAACACTTTTTGCACTTGTGATAGTGTTGAAAAACCACTTTTCGCACTTGTGTTGGTGCAGGAAACCACTTTTCCACTTGTATTAGTGTGGAAACAACACTTTTCGCACTTGTGTTAGTGTTGAAAAACCACTTCTCGCACTTGTGTTGGTGTTGAAAAACCACTTTTCGCACTTGTGTGGGTGCAGGAAACCACTTTTGCACTTGTATTAGTGTGGAAAAACCACTTTTCGCACTTGTGTTAGTGTTGAAAAAACACTTTTCGCACTTGTGTTGGTGCAGGAAACCACTTTTGCACTTGTATTAGTATGGAAAAAACACTTTTTGCACTTGTGTTGGTGCAGGAAACCACTTTTGCACTTGTATTAGTGTGGAAAAAACACTTTTTGCACTTGTGATAGTGTTGAAAAACCACTTTTCGCACTTGTGTTAGTGTTGAAAAACCACTTTTCGCACTTGTGTTAGTGTTGAAAAACCACTTTTCGCACTTGTGTTGGTACAGGAAACCACTTTTGCACTTGTATTAGTGTGGAAAAACCACTTTTCGCACTTGTGTTAGTGTTGAAAAAACACTTTTCGCACTTGTGTTGGTGCAGGAAACCACTTTTGCACTTGTATTAGTATGGAAAAAACACTTTTTGCACTTGTGTTGGTGCAGGAAACCACTTTTGCACTTGTATTAGTGTGGAAAAACCACTTTTCGCACTTGTGTTAGTGTTGAAAAACCACTTTTCGCACTTGTGTTAGTGTTGAAAAACCACTTTTCGCACTTGTGTTAGTGTTGAAAAACCACTTTTCGCACTTGTGTTGGTACAGGAAACCACTTTTGCACTTGTATTAGTGTGGAAAAACCACTTTTCGCACTTGTGTTAGGGTTGAAAAACCACTTTTCGCACTTGTGTTGGTGCAGGAAACCACTTTTGCACTTGTATAAGTGTGGAAAAACCACTTTTCGTACTTGTGTTAGTGTTGAAAAACCACTTTTCGCAATTGTGTTAGTGTTGAAAAACCACTTTTGCACTTGTATTACTGTTGAAAAACCACTTTTCGCACTTGTTAGTGTTGAAAAACCACTTTTCGCACTTGTGTTAGTGTTGAAAAACACTTTTCGCACTTGTGTTGGTGCAGGAAACCAGTTTTGCACTTGTATTAGTGTGGAAAAAACACTTTTTGCACTTGTGATAGTGTTGAAAAACCACTTTTCGCACTTGTGTTAGTGTTGAAAAACCACTTTTCGCACTTGTGTTGGTGCAGGAAACCACTTTTGCACTTGTATTAGTGTGGAAAAACACTTTTTGCACTTGTGATAGTGTTGAAAAACCACTTTTCGCACTTGTGTTAGTGTTGAAAAACCACTTTTCGCACTTGTGTTGGTGCAGGAAACCACTTTTGCACTTGTATTAGTGTGGAAAAACACTTTTTGCACTTGTGATAGTGTTGAAAAAACACTTTTCGCACTTGTGTTGGTGCAGCAAACCACTTTTGCACTTGTATTAGTGTGGAAAAACCACTTTTTGCACTTGTGTTAGTGTTGAAAAACCACTTTTCGCACCTGTGTTAGTTTTGAAAAACCACTTTTCGCACTTGTGTTAGTGTTGAAAAAACGCTTTTCGCACTTGTTTTAGTGTTGAAAAACCACTTTTCGCACTTGTGCTGGTGTTGAAAAACCACTTTTCGCACTTGTGTTGGTGCAGGAAACCACTTTTGCACTTGTATTAGTGTGGAAAAAACACTTTTCGCACTTGTGTTAGTGTTGAAAAACCACTTTTCGCACTTGTGTTAGTGTTGAAAAACCACTTTTCGCACTTGTGTTGTTGCAGGAAACCACTTTTGCACTTGTATTAGTGTGGAAAAACCACCCATCGCACTTGTGTTAGTGTTGAAAAACCACTTTTCGCACTTGTGTTAGTGTTGAAAAACCACTTTTCGCACTTGTGTTAGTGTTGAAAAACCACTTTTCGCACTTGTGTTAGTGTTGAAAAACCACTTTTCGCACTTGTTAGTGTTGAAAAACCACTTTTCGCACTTGTGTTGGTGCAGGAAACCACTTTTGCACTTGTATTAGTGTGGAAAAACCACTTTTCGCACTTGTGTTAGTGTTGAAAAACCACTTTTCGCACTTGTGTTAGTGTTGAAAAACCACTTTTCGCACTTGTGTTGGTGCAGGAAACCACTTTTGCACTTGTGTTAGTGTTGAAAAACCACTTTTCGCACTTGTGTTGGTGCAGGAAACCACTTTTGCACTTGTATTAGTGTGGAAAACCACTTTTTGCACTTGTGTTAGTGTTGAAAAACTGCTTTTCGCACGTGTTGGTGCAGGAAACCACTTTTGCACTTGTATTAGTGTGGAAAAACCACTTTTCGCACTTGAGTTAGTGTTGAAAAACCACTTTTCGCACTTGTGTTAGTGTTGAAAAACCACTTTTCGCACTTGTGTTGGTGCAGGAAACCACTTTTGCACTTGTATTAGTGTGGAAAAACCACTTTTCGCACTTGTGTTAGTGTTGAAAAACCACTTTTCGCACTTGTGTTAGTGTTGAAAAACCACTTTTCGCACTTGTGTTGGTGCGGGAAACCACTTTTGCACTTGTATGAGTGTGGAAAAAACACTTTTTGCACTTGTGATAGTGTTGAAAAACCACTTTTCACACTCGTGTTGGTGCAGGAAACCACTTTTGCACTTGTATTAGTGTGGAAAAACCACTTTTCGCACTTGTGTTAGTGCTGAAAAACCGCTTTTCGCACTTGTGTTGGTGGAGGAAACCACTTTTGCACTTGTATTAGTGTGGAAAAACCACTTTTTGCACTTGTGTTAGTGTTGAAAAACCACTTTTCGCACTTGTGTTAGTGTTGAAAAACCACTTTTCGCACTTGTGTTAGTGTTGAAAAACCACTTTTCGCACTTGTGTTAGTGTTGAAAAACCACTTTTCGCACTTGTGTTAGTGTTGAAAAACCACTTTTCGCACTTGTGTTAGTGTTGAAAAACCACTTTTCGCACTTGTGTTGGTACAGGAAACCACTTTTGCACTTGTATTAGTGTGGAAAAACCACTTTTCGCACTTGTGTTAGGGTTGAAAAACCACTTTTCGCACTTGTGTTGGTGCAGGAAACCACTTTTGCACTTGTATAAGTGTGGAAAAACCACTTTTCGTACTTGTGTTAGTGTTGAAAAACCACTTTTCGCAATTGTGTTAGTGTTGAAAAACCACTTTTGCACTTGTATTACTGTTGAAAAACCACTTTTCGCACTTGTTAGTGTTGAAAAACCACTTTTCGCACTTGTGTTAGTGTTGAAAAACACTTTTCGCACTTGTGTTGGTGCAGGAAACCAGTTTTGCACTTGTATTAGTGTGGAAAAAACACTTTTTGCACTTGTGATAGTGTTGAAAAACCACTTTTCGCACTTGTGTTAGTGTTGAAAAACCACTTTTCGCACTTGTGTTGGTGCAGGAAACCACTTTTGCACTTGTATTAGTGTGGAAAAACACTTTTTGCACTTGTGATAGTGTTGAAAAACCACTTTTCGCACTTGTGTTAGTGTTGAAAAACCACTTTTCGCACTTGTGTTGGTGCAGGAAACCACTTTTGCACTTGTATTAGTGTGGAAAAACACTTTTTGCACTTGTGATAGTGTTGAAAAAACACTTTTCGCACTTGTGTTGGTGCAGCAAACCACTTTTGCACTTGTATTAGTGTGGAAAAACCACTTTTTGCACTTGTGATAGTGTTGAAAAACCACTTTTCGCACTTGTGTTGGTGTTGAAAGACCACTTTTCGTACTTGTGTTAGTTGTGAAAAACCACTTTTCGCACTTGTGTTGGTGCAGGAAACCACTTTTGCACTTGTATTAGTGTGGAAAAAACACTTTTTGCACTTGTGATAGTGTTGAAAAACCACATTTCGCACTTGTGTTAGTGTTGAAAAACCACTTTTCGCACTTGTGTTGGTGCAGGAAACCACTTTTGCACTTGTATTAGTGTGGAAAAACCACTTTTCGCACTTGTGTTAGTGTTGAAAAACCACTTTTCGCACTTGTGTTAGTGTTGAAAAACCACTTTTCGCACATGTGTTAGTGTTGAAAAACCACTTTTCGCACTTGTGTTAGTGTTGAAAAACCACTTTTCGCACTTGTGTTGGTGCAGGAAACCACTTTTGCACTTGTATTAGTGTGGAAAAAACACTTTTTGCACTTGTGATAGTGTTGAAAAACCACTTTTCGCACCTATGTTAGTTTTGAAAAACCACTTTTCGCACTTGTTGTTAGTGTTGAAAAAACGCTTTTCGCACTTGTTTTAGTGTTGAAAAACCACTTTTTGCACTTGTGATAGTGTTGAAAAACCACTTTTCACACTCGTGTTGGTGCAGGAAACCACTTTTGCACTTGTATTAGTGTGGAAAAACCACTTTTCGCACTTGTGTTAGTGCTGAAAAACCACTTTTCGCACTTGTGTTGGTGGAGGAAACCACTTTTGCACTTGTATTAGTGTGGAAAAACCACTTTTTGCACTTGTGTTAGTGTCGAAAAACCACTTTTCGCACTTGTGTTAGTGTTGAAAAACCACTTTTCGCACTTGTGTTAGTGTTGAAAAACCACTTTTCGCACTTGTGTTAGTGTTGAAAAACCACTTTTCGCACTTGTGTTAGTGTTGAAAAACCACTTTTCGCACTTGTGTTAGTGTTGAAAAACCACTTTTCGCACTTGTGTTGGTACAGGAAACCACTTTTGCACTTGTATTAGTGTGGAAAAACCACTTTTCGCACTTGTGTTAGGGTTGAAAAACCACTTTTCGCAATTGTGTTGGTGCAGGAAACCACTTTTGCACTTGTATAAGTGTGGAAAAACCACTTTTCGTAATTGTGTTAGTGTTGAAAAACCACTTTTCGCAATTGTGTTAGTGTTGAAAAACCACTTTTGCACTTGTATTACTGTTGAAAAACCACTTTTCGCACTTGTTAGTGTTGAAAAACCACTTTTCGCACTTGTGTTAGTGTTGAAAAACACTTTTCACACTTGTGTTGGTGCAGGAAACCAGTTTTGCACTTGTATTAGTGTGGAAAAAACACTTTTTGCACTTGTGATAGTGTTGAAAAACCACTTTTCGCACTTGTGTTAGTGTTGAAAAACCACTTTTCGCACTTGTGTTGGTGCAGGAAACCACTTTTGCACTTGTATTAGTGTGGAAAAACACTTTTTGCACTTGTGATAGTGTTGAAAAACCACTTTTCGCACTTGTGTTAGTGTTGAAAAACCACTTTTCGCACTTGTGTTGGTGCAGGAAACCACTTTTGCACTTGTATTAGTGTGGAAAAACACTTTTTGCACTTGTGATAGTGTTGAAAAAACACTTTTCGCACTTGTGTTGGTGCAGCAAACCACTTTTGCACTTGTATTAGTGTGGAAAAACCACTTTTTGCACTTGTGTTAGTGTTGAAAAACCACTTTTCGCAATTGTGTTGGTGGAGGAAATCACTTTTGCACTTGTATTAGTGTGGAAAAACCACTTTTCGCACTTGTGATAGTGTTGAAAAACCACTTTTCGCACTTGTGTTAGTGTTGAAAAACCACTTTTCACACTTGTGTTGGTGCAGGAAACCACTTTTGCACTTGTATGAGTGTCGAAAAAACACTTTTTGCACTTGTGATAGTGTTGAAAAACCACTTTTCGCACTTGTGTTGGTGCAGGAAACCAGTTTTGCACTTGTATTAGTGTGGAAAAACCACTTTTCGCAATTGTGTTAGTGTTGAAAAACCACTTTTGCACTTGTATTACTGTTGAAAAACCACTTTTCGCACTTGTTAGTGTTGAAAAACCACTTTTCGCACTTGTGTTAGTGTTGAAAAACACTTTTCGCACTTGTGTTGGTGCAGGAAACCAGTTTTGCACTTGTATTAGTGTGGAAAAAACACTTTTTGCACTTGTGATAGTGTTGAAAAACCACTTTTCGCACTTGTGTTAGTGTTGAAAAACCACTTTTCGCACTTGTGTTGGTGCAGGAAACCACTTTTGCACTTGTATTAGTGTGGAAAAACACTTTTTGCACTTGTGATAGTGTTGAAAAACCACTTTTCGCACTTGTGTTAGTGTTGAAAAACCACTTTTCGCACTTGTGTTGGTGCAGGAAACCACTTTTGCACTTGTATTAGTGTGGAAAAACACTTTTTGCACTTGTGATAGTGTTGAAAAAACACTTTTCGCACTTGTGTTGGTGCAGCAAACCACTTTTGCACTTGTATTAGTGTGGAAAAACCACTTTTTGCACTTGTGATAGTGTTGAAAAACCACTTTTCGCACTTGTGTTGGTGTTGAAAGACCACTTTTCGTACTTGTGTTAGTTGTGAAAAACCACTTTTCGCACTTGTGTTGGTGCAGGAAACCACTTTTGCACTTGTATTAGTGTGGAAAAAACACTTTTTGCACTTGTGATAGTGTTGAAAAACCACATTTCGCACTTGTGTTAGTGTTGAAAAACCACTTTTCGCACTTGTGTTGGTGCAGGAAACCACTTTTGCACTTGTATTAGTGTGGAAAAACCACTTTTCGCACTTGTGTTAGTGTTGAAAAACCACTTTTCGCACTTGTGTTAGTGTTGAAAAACCACTTTTCGCACATGTGTTAGTGTTGAAAAACCACTTTTCGCACTTGTGTTAGTGTTGAAAAACCACTTTTCGCACTTGTGTTGGTGCAGGAAACCACTTTTGCACTTGTATTAGTGTGGAAAAAACACTTTTTGCACTTGTGATAGTGTTGAAAAACCACTTTTCGCACCTGTGTTAGTTTTGAAAAACCACTTTTCGCACTTGTTGTTAGTGTTGAAAAAACGCTTTTCGCACTTGTTTTAGTGTTGAAAAACCACTTTTTGCACTTGTGATAGTGTTGAAAAACCACTTTTCACACTCGTGTTGGTGCAGGAAACCACTTTTGCACTTGTATTAGTGTGGAAAAACCACTTTTCGCACTTGTGTTAGTGCTGAAAAACCACTTTTCGCACTTGTGTTGGTGGAGGAAACCACTTTTGCACTTGTATTAGTGTGGAAAAACCACTTTTTGCACTTGTGTTAGTGTTGAAAAACCACTTTTCGCACTTGTGTTAGTGTTGAAAAACCACTTTTCGCACTTGTGTTAGTGTTGAAAAACCACTTTTCGCACTTGTGTTAGTGTTGACAAACCACTTTTCGCACTTGTGTTAGTGTTGAAAAACCACTTTTCGCACTTGTGTTAGTGTTGAAAAACCACTTTTCGCACTTGTGTTGGTACAGGAAACCACTTTTGCACTTGTATTAGTGTGGAAAAACCACTTTTCGCACTTGTGTTAGGGTTGAAAAACCACTTTTCGCACTTGTGTTGGTGCAGGAAACCACTTTTGCACTTGTATAAGTGTGGAAAAACCACTTTTCGTACTTGTGTTAGTGTTGAAAAACCACTTTTCGCAATTGTGTTAGTGTTGAAAAACCACTTTTGCACTTGTATTACTGTTGAAAAACCACTTTTCGCACTTGTTAGTGTTGAAAAACCACATTTCGCACTTGTGTTAGTGTTGAAAAACACTTTTCGCACTTGTGTTGGTGCAGGAAACCAGTTTTGCACTTGTATTAGTGTGGAAAAAACACTTTTTGCACTTGTGATAGTGTTGAAAAACCACTTTTCGCACTTGTGTTAGTGTTGAAAAACCACTTTTCGCACTTGTGTTGGTGCAGGAAACCACTTTTGCACTTGTATTAGTGTGGAAAAACACTTTTTGCACTTGTGATAGTGTTGAAAAACCACTTTTCGCACTTGTGTTAGTGTTGAAAAACCACTTTTCGCACTTGTGTTGGTGCAGGAAACCACTTTTGCACTTGTATTAGTGTGGAAAAACACTTTTTGCACTTGTGATAGTGTTGAAAAAACACTTTTCGCACTTGTGTTGGTGCAGCAAACCACTTTTGCACTTGTATTAGTGTGGAAAAACCACTTTTTGCACTTGTGTTAGTGTTGAAAAACCACTTTTCGCACTTGTGTTAGTGTTGAAAAACCACTTTTCGCACTTGTGTTGGTGGAGGAAATCACTTTTGCACTTGTATTAGTGTGGAAAAACCACTTTTCGCACTTGTGATAGTGTTGAAAAACCACTTTTCGCACTTGTGTTAGTGTTGAAAAACCACTTTTCGCACTTGTGTTGGTGCAGGAAACCACTTTTGCACTTGTATGAGTGTCGAAAAAACACTTTTTGCACTTGTGATAGTGTTGAAAAACCACTTTTCGCACTTGTGTTGGTGCAGGAAACCAGTTTTGCACTTGTATTAGTGTGGAAAAAACACTTTTTGCACTTGTGATAGTGTTGAAAAACCACTTTTCGCACTTGTGTTAGTGTTGAAAAACCACTTTTCGCACTTGTGTTGGTGCAGGAAACCACTTTTGCACTTGTATTAGTGTGGAAAAACACTTTTTGCACTTGTGATAGTGTTGAAAAACCACTTTTCGCACTTGTGTTGGTGCAGGAAACCACTTTTGCACTTGTATTAGTGTGGAAAAACACTTTTTGCACTTGTGATAGTGTTGAAAAAACACTTTTCGCACTTGTGTTGGTGCAGCAAACCACTTTTGCACTTGTATTAGTGTGGAAAAACCACTTTTTGCACTTGTGATAGTGTTGAAAAACCACTTTTCGCACTTGTGTTGGTGTTGAAAGACCACTTTTCGTACTTGTGTTAGTTGTGAAAAACCACTTTTCGCACTTGTGTTGGTGCAGGAAACCACTTTTGCACTTGTATTAGTGTGGAAAAAACACTTTTTGCACTTGTGATAGTGTTGAAAAACCACATTTCGCACTTGTGTTAGTGTTGAAAAACCACTTTTCGCACTTGTGTTGGTGCAGGAAACCACTTTTGCACTTGTATTAGTGTGGAAAAACCACTTTTCGCACTTGTGTTAGTGTTGAAAAACCACTTTTCGCACTTGTGTTAGTGTTGAAAAACCACTTTTCGCACATGTGTTAGTGTTGAAAAACCACTTTTCGCACTTGTGTTAGTGTTGAAAAACCACTTTTCGCACTTGTGTTGGTGCAGGAAACCACTTTTGCACTTGTATTAGTGTGGAAAAAACACTTTTTGCACTTGTGATAGTGTTGAAAAACCACTTTTCGCACCTGTGTTAGTTTTGAAAAACCACTTTTCGCACTTGTTGTTAGTGTTGAAAAAACGCTTTTCGCACTTGTTTTAGTGTTGAAAAACCACTTTTTGCACTTGTGATAGTGTTGAAAAACCACTTTTCACACTCGTGTTGGTGCAGGAAACCACTTTTGCACTTGTATTAGTGTGGAAAAACCACTTTTCGCACTTGTGTTAGTGCTGAAAAACCACTTTTCGCACTTGTGTTGGTGGAGGAAACCACTTTTGCACTTGTATTAGTGTGGAAAAACCACTTTTTGCACTTGTGTTAGTGTTGAAAAACCACTTTTCGCACTTGTGTTAGTGTTGAAAAACCACTTTTCGCACTTGTGTTAGTGTTGAAAAACCACTTTTCGCACTTGTGTTAGTGTTGAAAAACCACTTTTCGCACTTGTGTTAGTGTTGAAAAACCACTTTTCGCACTTGTGTTAGTGTTGAAAAACCACTTTTCGCACTTGTGTTGGTACAGGAAACCACTTTTGCACTTGTATTAGTGTGGAAAAACCACTTTTCGCACTTGTGTTAGGGTTGAAAAACCACTTTTCGCACTTGTGTTGGTGCAGGAAACCACTTTTGCACTTGTATAAGTGTGGAAAAACCACTTTTCGTACTTGTGTTAGTGTTGAAAAACCACTTTTCGCAATTGTGTTAGTGTTGAAAAACCACTTTTGCACTTGTATTACTGTTGAAAAACCACTTTTCGCACTTGTTAGTGTTGAAAAACCACTTTTCGCACTTGTGTTAGTGTTGAAAAACACTTTTCGCACTTGTGTTGGTGCAGGAAACCAGTTTTGCACTTGTATTAGTGTGGAAAAAACACTTTTTGCACTTGTGATAGTGTTGA